>NC_060020.1:2100000-2364810 GCF_021134715.1 Daphnia pulex | reverse complement strand
TGCCGACGTTCATTTCAAATTTGACCGCTAGATGGCGGTGGTGTTTTTTAATTGTATTTTTTATGAATTCGGCGCGCCATATCAACGATAAATTGATTGGAAAAATTCCCCGAAATTTCTTGGTTTTTTTCTGTGCCGGCCTTCATCCAAGAGTGCTACCTAGCGCTGGCGAAGACAACATAGTAAAAGCAGTATTTTTTACTTAATTGATTAGTTTTAAGCTTTCAAATAGCTTTCCTTTTACAATTGTTTTTTTAATTGTAGTATTATTATTAAGAACTTTTGAAAGCTAAATACAACATAAATTTTAAACTTTTACTGCACAATACAGTTCTATCTAAAAAATCAATAAAAAATAAAACAAAACATATTTCAAAAGAGTTTTAAGAACGAGTCCACGACTCAACAAGGCCAGAATAAAAAAAATTTAAATTTTCTTCCTAGATCCCGTTGAAAGTTTCTTTTTTTCTGTTATTTTTCACATTGTTATTTTCACTCTGTTTTCTTTTCTGTTAATTATGTATTTATTATTTTCTTATTCATTTTACTTTTTAGGCGGTCGTCATTAAAGAAAAATGCCCTTTTTTGTTTTGTATCTTATTTTTATTTAATTAAATTTTTTTTTGTGTTATTTTTATTATATATTTTTTTCTCAATGGGGTGGACTACCTCGGCAAGTTGGGGATTTTTAAAAATAGGGATACGGAGGGGTGTGAAGGATGTTGCGGTCGTTTTTGTCTGCCTATACACCACAAGTATTGCGTTGTGATGACAAAATTTGGGGTTCTGATTTTGCGGTATTACGAATTCAGATCCGCCCGGGTCTACGTCGACGTCAAGAAGATGACCTTGCTCTAGAAATGCCCCTTGCTCGTCGTGCTCGTTACGGTGATCGAGCCTTCTCGGTAGCAGGACCTAGAATTTGGAATTCTTTACCTAACAACGTGAAGTGTTCATCCTCTCTGGGTGATTTCAAGTCGCGACTCAAGACCTATATCTGTTCTCGCGTGTGTACTCAGTGAATAATGCCAAATAACTTTAAATGATTTCTTTTGTTAACTGACTGTACATCCTGCCTTGAGATTTATCTCGTCTGGCGCGAGACTTGATCTAATTGGAAAGTGCGCGAAACCAAAACAAAATAATAATAATAATAATAATAATAAGTGGCGAGTAGACGTCGGAGGGCATGTTGATGTAAATTTTTTAAGCCAAATGTAGTGGAAAAGCGAATAACGCATACGCCGACTTCCTAGCTGTTATTTTTTTTAGATACTAGTAAAAAACTAACAGGGGTTAGCCCTATACAGCGAAATTTATTTGATTTTTTCTAGCGAAATTCAGCTGAACAAAACCATCTAAAAAAGTGTTATTCTCTCTTGGCTCACAAGAGGGTCCTTGGGGGTGTTATTGGGACTGGTTTTTTGGTTTGTTTATCGGACAATTAGTGGGTTTCAAGGGATTTTTCAATTTGATCGTGTCTGTTCAGGGTGGGCGTAATCAAACTTGTTTAGACGAACAGTTTGATCTCAGAAAGATCTGAGATAGGAAATTAACCTGACAGTGGATATACCCAGGGAATACCAGTGTTCTATACAGGACTTTCCAAAATTTTCATATTGGAACTAATAACCAGGGGGGTGGCAACTCCCAGAATCTACGCACAACCTGGTACGACCGGGCCAGAATCTCCTTATCTCTCCTCTCAAAGAATCTTGTAGGATCCCAAATCTTTGTACACCCAAGTTGTGAGTTGCCAACCCCTCGCTAATAACATCTAAACCTTTTTCCTAAATATATTATGAAAAGCAATCCTTTAGTTTTGACAACTCATTGCTTACCGTTAGTCCAAAGAGAAAACAACCACATCCAACAACCAAAAACGTTGCGAAAATT
This sequence comes from Daphnia pulex, assembly GCF_021134715.1. NCBI lineage: Eukaryota > Metazoa > Arthropoda > Branchiopoda > Diplostraca > Daphniidae > Daphnia > Daphnia pulex. The sequence goes on along the minus strand of NC_060020.1, from coordinate 2,362,914 downwards.
TTCAAACAGAAATTATTAATCAAATATTTTTCAGATTGTCATGTAAATTCTTTTTCTTGCTACTAACAGAGTCATTGGAATAGCTTGAGGTTTCCCAGACGGTGTTAGTATTGCCTCAGACATTGATTCCATCTATAGTTTACAGACAATGTTTTCGTACTTGTCTTGGAAATTTGTTTTCTTATCAGAAAAGAAAATAAAGAAGAAAAAGGAGATGTTTAACATTTTGAAATGGAATTAGATATTTAGGTCGATTTAGGTGTGAAAAGTTTGTTTAAAGTAATAGGTTGATAGTTGTTTTTTTTATTTTTAATTGAAGAACTCTTAAAGATATTAATTGGGTATGGGAAAATTACACATAGATATTTTCAATTAAAACGATTCAATACATCAATTATTTCAATTGGAAAATAAATATCTGTAATTGTCAAAAACCCAACCAAATTTAGCTTTGTAAGCTTTGAAAACATTTTAAAATAAAGATAGCAGAGAATAAAAACTTTTAACGGAAAAAGTTCAATTCCTTTCTTAGAGAAAGTAGAAATCTGTGAATAGGTCACAACACAACAGCAACAACACACAAATATTTTCAATTGAAACGACTCAATACTTCAGTTATTTCAATTGGAAATAAAATGTCTGTAATTCTAAAAAAACTAACAATATTTAGCTTTGTAAGCTTTGAAATTTTTTTGAAAGTAAACGAAATAGCAGAAAACAAAATATTTTAACGGAAAAAGTTCAAATCCTTTGTTAGAGAAATTATAATTTACTTAATGTTAATAAAAGCTTTGAATAGATCACACCACACCACAACGCCAACAACCCGAAGAACTGTGTGGCGACGTAGTAACATATTAAATATAGCAGAACTCACCAACACGCAATAATTTTTTTTTATTTCCTGACCATCTGGTGGTAAATTTTAGAAATTCACAAAAACTCCAAATCTTGAAAGATGTTATTCTTAAAGTGTCTATTTATAACTGTGTATTTCAATTCAAAAAGATTAGTAAAAATACGATGTAATTTTATATTCAGTCGAAAGTGACTACACGAGGAAGAAGTTAGAATAATACACAACTTAATATTTTCTGAACAATTTTTACAGACCAAACAGGAATGGAGTAGTTGGACATCCTGCGTTGCGCATTCTCCGCTAATTCGAAAATCTCATTTGTGTCCAACTTGATCTGTGTCGCCTACAGCGTCTTATGGAAAAACCAACTTCTTCCCGTTAAAACAGTTGTTTTCTTACCTATAACTTTGATTTCCCCCCTTTTCTTCCTAACAGTGAATACTTTATTCATTTCTCTATTACCTAATTTTTATTTCTATCCCCAATTCAATCTGGTTAATTTTTAATTAATTTTTGTTTGTGACTGGTTTTTTTGTTGTGTCCTGTAGCAGAAGAATTTCGCTCGTAGCGTGGTCGATTCTGTCTAGAAACGTCTAGAAACGTCTGCTACAGGAGACGAAAAAAAAAACCAGTCACAAACAAAAATTGATTAAAAATTAACCAGATTGAATTGGGGATAGAAATAAAAATTAGGTAATAGAGAAATGAATAAAGTATTAACTGTTAGGAAGAAAAGGGGGGAAAATCAGAGTCATAGATAAGAAAACAAATTTTTTACCGAGGAGAAGTTGGTTTTCCCATAAGACGCTGTAGGCGACACAGACCGAGTTGGACACAAATGAGATTTTCGCATTTGCGGAGAAAACACAACGCAGGATGTCCAACTACTCCATTATTAAGTTTGACGTTCCACACCACGAAACCAAGTCTGCGCCTGCGCAGATCCGATTATTTCAATCTTACCCAACACCAACATCACCATTAGACCACTCCCTTTTTTTAGTATCAATCGCTAACTGACACTTTGAGCGTTAATTGACTTGGTGTATATTTTTTAAAATTAACAGTGATAGTCCATTTTTTCTAATTATTTTGTGTATTTAATTTTAAAAATTGAAATCACCTTGAGCCATCCAGTCTTTGATGTTTACAATTTGTTAAAACATTTTTTGTTAGAATCTACAATCTTTTTATTATTTGTTACAATACATTTTATTTGCTGTTAACCACAAAAAATAAAAATAAAAAAATGTTTGAATTAAATCAAAGTTGCCGATATATTACTAAAGAAGAAGGAAGAATAAAACTAAAGAAAGAAGAAAAGGGATATAATAGAAAAAATTACAAAAAAGTGAGGAAAAAAGTCAAATGTAAATTTTAAGAAACACCCAACATAGAACTTGACGCTTATGTATAAATGGATACTGAGACCAGTAAATTTGTTTAGAAACCAAGCAGCTTCAATGCTATTAAAGCAGAGCTTCCCATTCACAACAAAAAGAAAAGAGATCCTTGCTTTGAATTTTACCAGTAACTTCTAGGTAAAGTTGAAGATTAAAATAAAAAAGGAGACGTGGAAATAGGTCCAGGAAAACATAATTTGAAATTAGAATGGATGACAAAGAGGAACGAATTTTCTCCATTCATTGAAATATTTGACACTGTGACTGGTAACAGATCCTTTTCTGTAGACAGTTGCGGAATCACTGATGAGACATTTGCTAGTTAGTTAGAAAATAAATTATACAATCTGTCTGATCGAGTTTGTTTTTGTAGTTTACTTACCTTGCGTTGTTGTCAAAGAACTGATTTTTCTCTCTCTTTCCTGTTCAGTGTTAGCATTTTGAATTAAGGAAAAAGGGACATTATTGAAATTGTCACACAAATTCAGTGTTTCTAATGGAATAAGGCAATCCTTTTGCAGGAAATGTTGAGAACAAATTTGGTTACTAAGAAAAACATTGTTATTATTTTTTAATTAAAAAAATAATGTTTACTTTTACTGTTTGAAAAATGAGTTTGATTGAAAAGTTAAATGCTGGTCAGACTCCCTTACTTTCTCTAATAGGAACTCTTGTTTATCAGCTTCTTTCTAAATGAAAAGAAAAGTATTAAAGAGCAAAACTGGCAGTGTGACTCGAATCAGGGTAATAGTGTCGTTCTAAAAACTAAAATATATTATTTTCACTGTGAACGAAGAAAGGAGAACGAAGACTTTAATAATGAAAAGAAGACTTATAATTTCAAGAATCTCAAGGGTATAAAAGGTACTATATAATAAACTAAACTTACTTCTTTTTGTGTATCAAGCAACTGTAATTTTGTCGTTGAACATTTCTCTTTGATTAAATTAATACCTGCTTCTTGATTGTTATTTTTTAGTAGTGTGGATTTTTTTGAGTAGTCTAAAGGTAACCTCTGAATAGGAAGGAAAAGCTTTTCGTCGTAGTTTGTTTTCCCTAAAAATTTTAAAAATGGTTGCAAATTGAAAATTGAAAAAAACTTTCCCATGTCTGTTCTTGCCTTCGTTATGTAAAGCGACATATTGCGTTTGTAATTCATTCCGAGTTACCTAAAAGAAAAACAAACATAATTTTTACTTTTTGTAAGAAAATTAAATTAAATCCCAATCGTCCTTACACTGGTTACTTTATAACATTTTTTGAAATTATGTAGCCAAATATTTGAAGGAACAAATTCATTGTAGTGTAAAAGCCGTGCGTAATATTTGGCTTGCTCTTTAATCATCAGATCTGTTACCTTGTTTTTGTTTCTCACTTGTTGTTGATACCTAAAAATTATTGGTATTTTAAGTTTAGAAAAATGGAATTTACATTTATCCGCGAAGGTTTCTTTAGCAGTAAAACGCTTCCATTCCGTGACGAAATGGAAAATCATACGCTAGGTATCTTTCTTTTTTTTTCTTTCCTTCCTTCTGTTTTTTTAAAGAGAGTTAAAGGAAAATAAGAATAAGAAAAAAGGTAAAAAAAGTGAAAGATACTGGGAACAAATTTTACATGGAAGTATCTTAATTCCGCTAAATTTCAAATTAAAGCTTAGAGTTCCATTTGCCTACTAAAAAAACTTTCGCGGGTGACTGTATAACCAAAAATGTTTACCAAGAAAAAAGACAGCGGTTGAGATGTTTCGTGTTTTTTTTATTTTGTTTCTTTTCATTTGCTAGTAAAGATTTGTCGACCGCATTTCCTTGGCTCCATTCTGTTAAAAATTTGTCTTTTTTTTTTATCGTGTATCGAATTTGATGGTTACTGCAACCGAACTGAGCAGCTAACTGAAATTAAATCGATTGTTTTTTATTAAAGATAATAAAAAACAACTAAAAATGAACAATATTAAAGATACACAAAATTAAATGAAATAAAATTATTTTTTGTTAGATTAGGTTAGTGAATGAAACGCTAATAACATTAAAAACCTCAGAAATGGAGATTTTCCTATTCTGCCATACATCTAGAATTTTCAAACGTTGTAACAATGGTAAACTTGTTCTTTTAATGGATTTTGAATGTTTTTTTTTTATATGTGTTTCCTTCTCCATATTAGCAGGCACAACTGAAAACACTTGTGTTACCGAGAAAAAAAACACGAAACGATAAATGTTAGGTTTGATATTGATGAATGAAACAACACAACTGAAATAACAAAAGTTAAAATGTTTCAAAATAACAAGACTTAAACAATCTGCATTTGTTGTACACACATTGTTGTTTTCGTTTATTCAAAGAAAAACATGCTCACTAGCAATAAAATTATATTTGCTATTGATAAACAACTGTGTAGCGTTATCCTGTCCTAAAAAATACGTTTTACTATCGTAGGGAACAATTAAATTTTTATGGTAGAACACTTCATTTCTGTACTAAAGCTACAGTTCTGACAAAAAAACAGACAAAGAGACTGAAACACAACTCCCTCTTTCTCGCCTTCTTATTTAATGACGTAAGGAAAGTAAACAAAATATTTTTTGCCTTAGGGTACCACTTTTGTTACAGAGAAGAAACGTGATACGATTAGTTTTATGATCGAGAATGACGAATGAAGTTTAACAGCTGAAATTTAAAAAATGTTTTAAAAAATGTTTTAACATAACAGAACTTAAACAAAATCTATTTGTTTTACATAAATTGTTTTAATTTTTTCTGGGAAAACCATAATTACTAGCAGTAAAATTTGGAACACTTGTGGTAGCGACAAAGAAAATACAAAAGTTTAAATGCTTTTAACATAAAAAGACGAAAACAATCTGAATTTGCTGTACGCACATATTTTTCGTTTATTCTGAGTTTATTTTCTGAATTTATTGGCAATAAAATTTATTTTTTCTATTTCAAAGTTTTTTTATTTAATCTGAGATAATAATGTTTACTAGCACTAAAATTTAAAACACGTCTTGTGTTACTGAGAAAAAAAACACGATGCGATAAATGTTTAACTTAAACAATCTTCATTTGTTATACACACATTTTTGTTTTGGTTTATTCACAGAAAAACATGTTCACTGGCAATAAAATTGTATTTGCTATTGATAGACAACTGTGTATCGTTATCCTGTCCTAAAAATTACATTATATTATCGTAGGGAACAATTAAATTTTTATGGTAGAACACTTCATTTCTTTACTATATTAGCTACAGTTCTAATAAAAAAACACACAAAGAGACCGATACACAAACAAAATCCACCTCCCACTTTCTCGCCTTTTTGTTTAATGACTTAAGAAAAGTAAACAGAACATTTTTTGCCTAGGGGTACTACTCTTGTTACAGAGAAGAAACATGATACGATTAGTTTTATGTTCTAGAATGACGAATGAAGCTTAACAACTGAAATTTTAAAAAGGTATAAAAAATTATTTGACATTACAGAACTTAAACAAAATGTGTTTGTTTTACATAAATTACAAAGTATGAAAAAGAGGGGACCCAAACTTTCCTCTTCTCCCCTTTCTTCCCTCGGGCCAATTCTCCGACCAAAACAACCAACTAGCATGGCGAAAATCGAAACAAATGACACGCGAAACTGCGAGGTGAATAGCCTCTATAGAAGAACTTTAAAAAAAATTTAATAAAAGTGGTTTTGAACAAAAGTAAACGTAAACAAACTTTTGTTTTATAGAATTTTATAATTTATTGACAACAATTAGTTTTCAGTCACATTTTTCATACAAAAAATCTTAAAAAAGGAACTAATTACGGGAAAATTTAAAAAAATATTTTTTCAATAAAATATTGTTGTTCAAGTTTTGTTTTTGATGGGTAAAGAATTCGGATCACAATTTTAATTCTAAGGGCGGTTTCAATATATTAATGATAACACTTTAATTTTTCCAATACAACATTTGTAGTACCTTTAATAATATTGATCATTATTTTTCTTGCCCCAAAAGACTTAATTCCAAGACTAAGCAAATCTTTCTCAATTAAAGTAGAGAACAATGCTAGATCCACTTCATTATGCAGAAAAATTTCTGAAACGAAAAATGGAAAATTGATTAAGATTACCATTTTCGAAAATGACTTTAATATTTAAAGTAATCCATAAATTTTATAGTTGAATAATAATTAAAATATTTACCTGAATAATGAGATAAGTTAACGGCTTCTAAAATACTTGACAAAATTCGGAAAGAATTCAGGTCAAAACGCGAAGCTGTCAATGATGCTGGAACACCTCTTCTTAAACAACTTTCTTCAGCGTCACAAACTGAATTTGAATTGTTTTCTGTTAACAAACGTATTTAATTTAATTAACTTTTAATAAAATTCCCTAGAATACTTGCTTGGTGAATCAAGTGACTTGGTTTTAATATAGAGACTCTGATTATGTAAATATGTGAATTCTAGTCTTATTGTTTTAAACATAGAACATAATTCATCAAGTTTTGAAGGCGAAAACGTTTTCAACAGTTCTTCTGCACAGGGTACTAAAATATTACAAAAATTTAAGAAATTTTTTAATATTTCTATAGAAATCTTTAATTAAGAATTTAGTATATTTACAAAAATAGTTTCGAGTAATATTCTGAATTTGAGTCGAAAGAGACTGAAAAGTTGGAAATTCTGTTTCATTTTTGTTGATATTCAAGTGAAGTCTTAAAATTTGAAACAAACTTTCTATGAAAAAGTATAAAGTGTTAAACAATTTCTACTTTTGAGATAAAATAATGAGGTATAAAAACTGAAGTAAATATTAAAATTGTGAATACTACCTGCGTTCCATTCGTAAGACAATATTGTGAGATATTTTGAGTAGAATAAATTCTCAAAAGAAAGCAAAACATCTTTTTCTTGTGCTTTTTTTTTAATGGAGCTACTTACATCATCAGATTCCATGGATACCATTAATTTCAATGGTATCAGTCCCTGTACGACCAAATAATGTTTTTTAAATGTTTCTAGTAAAAAAATTTTAACTTTAGATATTTTTCAACGGCTAAGAACTTGCAACTTACATTAATCATACAATAGGCTTCATAAACAACATTTAAAGAAGAACTATGAATCCAAATTCGAAATTTTTTGGGGAACTCATTGATATTTACAATATCAGTTAAACGAATAATTGCACCAGTTAGAGATGTAATTTTTTCTTTGTGATTGCGAACAAACCACACATGGTCGAATGATGTGTCAATTTGTATCTGAAAGGTCCTACTTTTCTTTAAGAGAATTATTTTAATTCTAAAATTTGTATTGTAAGAACTTTTATACAGAGACGTTAAAAATCCTTTTTGATAACAAATCTTGAATAACGTGAAGTATTTACTCACCACTTCAGTTTGTATAACACTACATAATTCTGCTATCGCTTTAAACATGGAATCAATTTGGTTCTGCTGTCCACGAATTTTAATGTTAAAACCACCATCAAATTTTGGGAAAAATGCCAATAATACACAATACTTCATCGTTAAGTATTTGGATATATTATCCTGACTTGATGCGGATATTTCTGATTTACCATCAACAATGATTTCAACTGGCAAATCCATCTATGACAAAAAAAAAAGAAAAAAGTAGCTTTATAAATTGTCAAATTTCTATTCTTTTAAATTTTAACACTTACCCGAATAAGATCAAAAACTTTAACGAGACTTTCTAACTCACCAACAATGGTGACAATGTCACTATTACTCTCATCGGATGTAGTTAAGTTACGAGAAGAAACATGAATTTCTGTTTTGGTTTTTTTTCGAATCTGTTCAATATTCTTCCCATTTCTACCAATAAGGTGTGGATGAAAGCGGTAACTTATGTCCATAGTCATTGTAACTAAAGAATTTTGGGTTTTGCATTTAAGATTCTGCATGGTCCTAATACTACGAGTTTTCTTTCTTAGAGTGTGTGATGGTTACTATGTGAATCATACCGTACGAGAGTATACTTTAAGCTGTAACAAAATAAATGACTTGTAATGGGATCTTGTAACCTCCCACTATGTATAAAATGGCACGACACTTTTTTTGCTTGGTAAAGCTATAAATTCTTCACTGATTTTGTTTTCTATTTTTTTTTTTTTTTTATTTTATAATTTTGACGGTAAACATACAGTCGCGGCCTAAAGTTTCTTTGCGTGTCGCTCAAAAATACGCCTTTTTACTGTGTATTGGCGGAAGGTGTTAGTCTAAGGTAGAGGTTAAAGCTACCTTTTTTGCTCTTTTCTTTATGTTTTACCGTCCTTCTTTAACTAATCGATGCAGAAATTGTCACAGTTACAAACTGATCAATCCTCAGCCATTTTAACGTTTTATTTTAGAGCTATTGCTAGTTTATTGGGTATCGACTCAATTGTCTGATTATAGGCCTTGGTTACCCATAGCCAGAGTTGAAAAAGCCGCGCTAACAAATGATTGACGCAGGGGAAAGGAGTAGAGGGTAAAAATTGAGAATAACGAGCAAATAAGGTAGCTCAACCTCTACCCTAGGCTAACATCATCTGCCAATACACAGTAAAAAGGCACATTTTTTAGCAACACGTATAGAAACTTTCAGCCGCGACTGTTTAACTTTATACTTGCTCCTCTGCAGAGGTACAACCAAAGACGATCACATCCAAGCAGACCTGTTGTTTCAACCAGAGAAAAATGAATGACGGTAACAAAGTTCTTTTTTAAATTAATGCTGATTTTATAAACATCTGTGAGAAAACACGTTTATAACGCATTTATAACCTATAATGTTTTAGAATTTCGTTGGTAATTTAAGTTAATAGCAAATTATTTTCAGAATCAAATGCCAAGCGAATAAAACTAGATATGACTGTTTCACAAGAAAATGATAGTTCCGAAAGTAAAGAATCTAGACATAGTTCTTGGCAAAACGCGTCAACTGGTAATTTGAAAGTTTTTACTAATATGAATTTCTAAAATTTATTATTACATTTTAATTAAAATTATCTAGATTGGGTTAAAGATTCTGGAGATGATTGGTCACCAAGCACATCTGATACAACAAAACCTCTTCCTTCTTTTCAGGAGGTGTATGACGTTGAATTTGAGCCCGAAAGCAACGAAATAGAAGAAAAGATCTCAAACAGTTCTAGCTCTTCTGTCAAAGTAGTATTTTTTTTTTCGCAAAAAAACAGTTTAATTATACAATGACCAACAATACATTTTTAGGACATAGCAATTATCCAAACAGAGAAGCCATCCGAAGATAACAATGAAGTTGGCATAGAAAGTTCTGACGACGACAATCAACGACCTCTTCTTTTTAAAAAAAGGAGACAATGTCTGAAATGTTTCATTTCAATAAATTCTCCTAGACAATACTGCCACGAATGTTACACGGTCAGAAATATGATAAACAATTATGAAACTAATAAAACGTAAAACGTTAAAACTACTTGGATATTTTCAGAAAAGAAAAGATTTGCTCCCTGCAAGGCCAAGGAAAAAGAGAAAATATATTAAAAGAAAAAAAACAAAAAAAAATTCCGATAACTTTGGAGATCCACAACCTAGCTGTAGTAAGTCAACTCACAACTCTGAAGCTGGAACTGAAATGTGCTTTGGAAAATGTGGCCAAACCAACAAAGTTGATGGAGCTTTTATACATGGAAAAACTGGACATCAGATTTTTTGTTATTCTTGTTCCACAAAACTTTGGAAACAAAATCCCATGTGTCCCGTTTGTCGTCGAACTATACAGAAAGTAGTGAAAATATTTCAAAGCACAAAAAAATGAAAAGTTAACCGAATAAACAGTTGCTTTAATAGAACTTTTATTACAAAGGCTTTTCTTGAAATTACCAGTTGTTAATTTACTTCACTCAAAAATAACAGTTCGTATTAGTGGAAACAACATTGAATGTTCCATTAGAGAATATTAAAAAGAATAACAAATAGTTTTTCTCATAATTTGTTATAAACATACAATATTTAGATTCATGATTTAATTAATCCCCTTTTCTGTCTTATCTAAATTGAATAAAGAAAATAAATTTGTGTCCTTATTATTTGGGAGTTAAAGAAAACAGTTGAAATTTGGCTAAGATTTAAAATTTATTTAAGTTTCCACGAGTTTTAAAAAGGAAAAAATGTATTATCAAGAGTGGAAAACATTAGTCGTCAGTTGGATGCCAACAACAGCACCAGTAACAATCCCTATTTTGTAATACATTCGCCTCAGTTGTTCGTTCTTGTCTGGGTACAGGCGATTCAACAGTAGTAACAACAGCAGATTTAGATATTTGCTCAGTATAAAGACGGTAATTTAGCAAAGATGCAATGCCGGTTAAATTTGATGGATCCATGGGATTTTTACCCTGTTTAACTTGTAACATTTGTATTCCATGTAATGTATTCGGAACTGGTAAGTTTATCCATTCCAACCAGTTAGAGCATGAATCAGCTGACAAATGGAAAGGTGGAAATCTACGGTAAATAAATTTGCCGTGTTGACCGAGTTCCAAGACGAATAGGGTATTTGGTACAGGAAGAAGTGAATCCCAGATTAGGCGTTGATAAAAATGTTCCCAACGTGGAGTACTAGACCCATTACGGTAGACAGGTAGGATAATAAAGCAAGGATTGATCAACTTGTCTTCAACATTGATGCAAATTCGAGAAACGTGGTTGCTCCTTAAAAAAATGAAAATATCAAAACAACAAAAACAAAATGGTAAATCAAATCCTGGATTTAACAACTTAATTATTAAAGAAGAATGTATATTCAAAATAAAAAATGAAACAGTTTTAATTTAGATTTAAAAACTATTTCTAAGCAACAATTGGAAGAAAGGACAAAAAGGAATTAAGAAGAATTTCTCTTATACAAATAAAACTCGATTTAGAACTTACATTTTCACCAACGACGAAGAATAAAACTTAATAAACTAAAATTGTTCTCAACTGAACACTTCTTTCTTTTTTGGAGGTCAATGCAATACTGTCTACAAAGTTGTCAGAAGTTTTTGTAATATTGTGCAGAACACAAGTTTATTAACACTGGAAGCTTTTAAAAATTATTTTAGTCAATTTTTGGATAGAATTCATTCCTTTGCTGACAGGATTTTTTTTAAAGAAATACAATCACGTTACGAAGCTTCTTGAACCGAATTTAAAATATAACCTGTTTTAATGTATATTGACGCAAAGTGTATCGGCATGGTCAGTCTATACTCTTTCCTTTCTCTTACTTTCGAAAAGAAAAAAATGAAAGAAAAAAGGACTGGGTTAGCAACGCCGATATACATAATATACAAGAATATTGTATTAAAATAGTAATTTGATTCTCGACCTTCAAAATGAAAATTAAATTTAAAAAACAAAGATTTTTCAATACAAAATATACTGAAATAGAGAGCCTGTCAAAAAATTAAATTTTGAAGTGCTTTTAACGATCAATTTATTTCGATTTATAATGTTGTATAAGTTAAACTAAACAAATTTTTACCAACACCTGAACGTTTTTTTTATTTGTATAAACATGTGTTTGTAAAAATTCGGAAATCTAAAGTCCAAACCACAGAATGGTTGCAACTTAGCAAATCCCAAAATTTTTAAGAATTTTGAATAATAGTCATTCTTTCATTACGTTCCTAATAATGACAACACATTTAGCCTCGTGCAACGCTTTATAAAACTTTGTCAACTTTGCCAGAAGCCAAACCTGTTGTAACTATCGAATTAAAGGAAAACAGTTTAATAAGAACACAATTTTAAACAGACCTAACAATCTTAATCATAAAAATTAATATTAACATTTTTTAATTAGTGCAAAAATAATTTTCACCCGGTGAGGCTTTTCAGAAATTCACGCCAAACAGGCTGAAAATCATCTTACACAAATGCAAAGTGTTTAAAAGTCAAATAAATATTACTTTCAATCAGTGTGTTTATAATAATAACAACAAAATTTAGTTTCGTGCAATGCTGGATCAATTCATTTCAACTTTGCAAGAAGCCAAACCTGTTGTCAAAATCAAATTTGTCATCATGATTCATCAAAAACATCAATAAATATTGAAAAACTTTTAACAAGCATTAACAGTAGCCGTCTTAATAATAATAAAACACTTTGATAGTTTGACATTAGTTTTTAAATAATTTTCATCCAGTGCGGCTCATAGAAAATTCACGCCAAATAGAATGAAAACTATCTATAGACTAATTCAAAGTGTTTAAAGTTTACGTTATTTTAATTTGAATTAAGATGTTTGTAATAATGACTACAGAATTAGTTGTGTGCATAGCTTGTTAAAAAAAAATTTCAACTCTGCACGAAACTAAAACTTTTGTTACTACCAAAGTTGTCTTCGATTTTCGTGTTTTGTCGTGAATTTCTATATTTAACTTAGCAGACAAGAGTTTTAATTCTCTGTCATTGTATGTAATTCTTATAAATTTCTATGACTTTAAACGGCAAGAAGCAAAAGTATTTGAACTGCCGAGAATTTTTACATATTACCTTGGCCGTTCGAATATTTTTGTCTCTTGTTATTTAGTTTTCTTCTAAAAAACGTAAAGTATATAAAACGGATTACTTATCAATCACCCGCTAATGTGAAGATCAAGGTAAAAATATGCAGAAGCTAAATGATTATTTCATATTGTCTCCCGAGAGAGTCCTAGAGTGAGAAGCGAATTTTTGAAATAAAACTAATTCTGCCAAAAGAGGAGACTCGGTCACCACTCATTGCAAACCCAAAAGGATATCGTTTTCCAGATTTGATTGGCCTAGTTATTAGCTTTTATCCGTCAAGAGTGTGAGGGAGAGTGATAAAAAATGGCGACTAGTCTGAGTGGGAAATTGGTCAAATGAGCCCTTTGCTTGATTGCTAATAATTCAGCCAATCAAATCCGAAAAACGATTTCCTTTTCTCTTTACTTTGAGAGGTGACCCAGAAATCTTTTGGGATATTTAGTTTTATTTTAAATGTTAAATTTATCTCTAAAAGCGATCCCAAAGAACCCCTCCTCCCAAATTGTCAAAATTTGGGTAAAAAAAACATTAACATAAAATATCTCCAAAACAGCACGGAATATTTGAGTTATAAAAACATGGGAAAATCAGGAGTAGAAAACTGAATAAGTCTGTATTTTTCAGATTTTTTAGGTCCCAGAGCGGAATGGGAAAAAAGGGGGGTCCGGGCTTTTGGTGCGATTGAGTGGTGGATTGGTTGGTAAAGCATTGCTCAAAACTAAATTTTATTCTGTTTACTTGTTCACAAATCGAGCTACAACACCAAATGTTATTCTTTTTAACAGAAAACATTTTTACTTGAAAAAAAGTAGACTTGATGAACGAAGGGGAAACATTTTAATAAGGGGGAAATGTATGTATGCTAAAAAAATAGAAAGATATGGGTAATAAAAAAACTGAAGGACTGAACCTTAGTAAGTATTTCCAGTAAGAAAATTACTAATTACCACATAGAAAACAGGAGCAACAACACTTAGGATCACAGTCTGTCGTGACGGACAAGCTTCCACGTGGATTTGATAAATCATTGGTAACTTGATGTTCTTCTAACCTAGTTGGTGTATATTGAGCAACATTTGCTGAAGATTCAGCACTTAGATGGTGAAGTGGAGGAGGTAAATGTGTTATTTGACGAGAATACAATGCAAACTGTAGCAAAGAGCAAATTCCGGTTCTATTATCGAGGTCCTCTGGATCTTTACCAGCCTTAACTTGCAGCATTTGTATACCATGTGAAATATCAGGAATCGGTAAAATCTCCCAAGTTAGCCAGGAGCTGCATTCGTCAGCTTCTAATTGAAAAGGCGGACAGCGCCGGTATACAAAAGCACCGTGATGTTGTATGTTTAGCGTGAACAACGTTTTAGGTACAGGTTCAGAAGAATTCCATAAAATACGTTGATAGTATTTTGTCCAAATTGGACTTGCCCGACCTATACGGTACGTCGGTAGGATTATAAATCCGGGGTTAAACAGCTTACCATCAATTTCAATACAAAAGCGAGAAATGTTGGTGCTCCTTCAAAAAAGTAGAAAATATGAAACAAGAAAAATTAGAATTTACGAAAACTTTTAATTTCAAATGTAATAGTAAAATTTTTGACGTTTCTTTTGACATCCAAACTCAAATTTTTTCTTAAAAACTTACATTGTTATGTTCAAAAGATTCTTTCACCACAAAGTACAAAAACAGTATGACCAGTTTTGTTTCAGTCAAATATGGGCTGCTCAGCTGTATTCAACGATCAAACCTCAAATGGAAGCAATAGTTTTCGGACAAACAATTTTCAAGGGTGCAGTACAAAGTCACGTTAGTTTTTAATTGGTAGTAACTGGAAACCTTTGTAACAGACTTACCTCAAAAGTTGCTGTCGGGAGACATCTTTTGGTCGTAAATTTCAACAGTTGATTGCCCAAGGCCAGTCACAAGTAAAGAGGAACAAATTTGAAAACAGCATCCACATTCAATTAAAAGAGTCGGAATAAGTGCGACCGTTCAAACCTTCTGGCCATTGAATGTCCCGGATGTAATTAGATACAGCGAACACGTTTGGCCAATGGACTTCGTCGTTGAAATCGTGAGTCTTCGTCGACGTCGCCGTCTGATATTAGCACGTCCAGTTCAGCAGGGGTTATAGTGGAATAACGCAATCGGTAAGACTGGTTTAGTCTTGCTTTTGCGCTTCTTGATAAATCGCTTCTGGCGGAATAAGCGCAACTGGCGCTGACATCTAGTAGTCAGAGTTGGTGATTGTTTAGCAGCAGAAAAAGGGAACAGATATGGGAGTGAGCCAAGACAGAATGCTCGACTCTTTCCCAACAGAATCCAAGTTTGTCATATATAGTTTGTCCCTGATGAAAAAAAATAGCATTTTCGCAAAACTTACCAAAAATAAGAAAATTATAAGGATACAGCTTCGTATGGTCTTCAGACGCGATACCGAATCATCGAGTATTATAACATTGACGAAAATAACACTTTGTGTACTTGGTACTATACAATTTGTGGGTTAGCTGAAATTCTACTACAGAAATGTCCTTGCTTACTTCTAGAGGTACAAACTTTCACGCATCATCATCTGTACCCAGCAACATCTTTTGATGAGATTCAACATTCTTCTTCAACAAATGTTTTGACAGGAAAAATGGCAAGACTAAATCCAACGTTTTTTTTTTATTATTTATATCAACAAAATGAAGAGACGACGAAGAACACAATTCCTTAACTTCCTAGTAAACCTATTTAATTAAATAGTTTGTCCACAACACTTAAAGAGAGATTCCCTAAGTTCTGTGGTTTAGCGAAACGGCAGCTAGGTTTTGGTTTGTCAACGCTGTTTGGTGCAACACACGAAAAAAGAGTATTTTTTTTTTATCTTTACATTCAACACCATCTAGTGGCAACTTTCAAAACTATTCCAACAGTAGAAACCTTGAACTATAAGCACAAATCCGGGGTTAAACAGCTTACCATCAATTCCAATACAAAAGCGAGAAACGTTGGTGTTACTTAAAGATAAGTAGAAAATAAACAAGAACAAGTAGAATTTACGTTATTATTTACGTTATTTTTTTAATAGGTAGTAAATGGAAACCTTTGTAACAGACTTATCCAAAAGTTGTTGTCGGGAGACATCTTTTGGTTGTAAATTTTTACATTTGATTGGTCATGGCCAGTCACAAGTAAAGAGGAACAAAACTGAACAATATCCACAATCACTTAAACAAGTTGGAAACCAAGTTTTTCATATATTGTTAGTTCCTGGTGAAAATAATAGCATTTTCGAAAAACTTACCAAAAATAAGTCGCATGGTCTTCAGACGCGATACCGAAACATCGTGTATTTTAACATTGACGAAAATAACACTTTGTGTACATGTTACTATACAATTTGTGGGTTAGCTAAAATTCTACTATGGTATTGTCCCTGCTTTCTTCTAGAGGTAGAAACTGTCATGCATCATCATCTGTACCCAGCGACATATCTGTTTGATGAGATCCAACATTCTTTGTTAACAAAGGTTTTGACAAGATAAATGGCAAGACTTTACCTCAACGTTTTTTTAAATTTATATCAATACAAAGAAGTATTCAATTCCTTAACTTAGTAGTAAACCTATTTAATTAAATAGTTTGTCCACAACACTTAAAGAGATTCCCTAAGTTCTGAGGTATAGCGAAACGGCAGCTATGGTTTGGTTTTGCAACTCTGTTTGGTGCAACACACGGAAAATGAGTATTTTTTTTTTATTTTTACATGTCACTCCATCTTGTGGCAATTTTCAAAACTATTCCAACAGCAGAAACCATGGACTTTAAGCACAGTGCTTTTGGGTAGTGTGCTTCACAGTTGTGTGCTTAAGATCCACAGACCCCCTGGGGGCCATAGGAAAAATAAATGTGTGTGAATATTAAAAAATAAATTTTAAAAGCAATAACATTTTCTGATAAAATTTTTTCGCAATGATTATTTAAAAACTTCGTGTAAGGGGGATTTTTTTAAATTTTTTTTCAAAAACAAAAGTCTGGACTTAGCAGAAATAATGGAAGGTGGATTTTGGTTTTTTAGGAAAAATTGGTAGTTGAACTTTGAATTTTAATGATTAATATTGTTAAAAGGAAAAATTATTGAAATGTAAAAAATGGATGAGTTTGAATTTTTATTGATGTATTTTACAGGAACAATTATTTGTAAGTTTACATAGCACTCAGAAATAGTTTCTCACATCACGAAATTATCAGCAAGAGGAAAGGTACTTGAGGAGAAAATAGACATGCACTTGTGATTTATCAATCAAACTTGTATTTCAGCAATCTTTCAACACAACCAGAGAAATATTTCAGAACTTCGATGTATAGGTATGAGCAACATGAGTAGTGGTGACATAGTCGGGAGAATTGCTGGTTTAATACATATGAACCTCAGATGGTAGTAGTTTGAAGCAGGGTAATACTTAAATTCCTCGATGTGTTATACCAGGCAGCGTACGTGGTTGTGTAATAGGCAGCTTCTTCGGTGTAGTACTTGGGGCTGCGGTGTTGTAGCTAGGTGTAGCGTAGGTCGTGGTGTAGTAGACTGGAGCATCAGTGTAGTGTTTCACTTCGACGTAGCACGAAAGAGCAGCTTTTGTGTAGCAAGTCGGGACTGCGTTGTGTAGATTGGGGTAGAGTAGTACTTCGGTGTAGTACTCGGCTGTTTTGGTGGAGTAATAAGCGGGAACCTCGGTGTAGCAGCAGGGAACAGAGTAGTAATTAGGAAAACGTGCAGCAAGTAGATGAGAACAGAGTAATACTTAGGAGCCTGGGTGTAGTAGGATAGGCAGCAGCATACGTAGTCATGTAGTACTCCGTCGCCTAGATGGTGTAGTAACTCGGGGCAGAGTTATACTTCAGGGCGTCAGTGTAGTGGCTCGGGACAGCGTAAGTTGTGGTATAAAACTCCGGTGCTTCAGTGGTGTAGTACTGGAAGACCTCAGTGCAGGAACCGGTCGTTGCGTAAGTTGTGTAGGAAGGCGGTGGCGTTGCGGATTGGTTTGCGCCATGCCCAGGAGACATCGGTACACCAGTGGTCGACCCACCTATCAACGATACAACACCCAACAGCATACGACGCCTTAGATAACAACACGGTAAACAAATTCAAACATTAATATTAAATGTTAACAGGCATAGTTACAAATAGAAAAATAGAATTGATACAAAACTCAAGAATATTTACCCATAATTGCGAATGGTTGGAGGAATGCAGTTGGTGACAGATAATGCACTGCAGTTTGGGCACGACTTCTTTTTTTGACGACTCCTTTACGCACAGTTATAATTCGGGACGTAGGTGTAATAGCTCGGGGCAGCGCAGGTTGTAGTGTAGTACTTGAACGCTCCGGTGTTGTAGTAATGCGGGGCCTCGGTGTAGTAGGCAGGGGCAGCATACGTAGTCGTGTAGTACTCCGTCGCCTTGGTGGTGTAGTAACTCGGGGCAGAGTAATACTTCAGGGCGTCAGTGTAGTGACTCGGGGCAGCGAAAGTTGTGGTATAAAACTCCGGTGCTTTAGTGATGTAGTACTTGGGAGCCTCGGTGTAGTAATCCACCTCTCTGGTGATGTAACTCAGGGCAGAGTTATATTCGGGGATTCGGTGTAGCAGCTCGGGGCATCATCAATTGTGGTGTAATACTCTGGAGCCTTGGTGGTGTAGGAACCGGTTGTTGCGTATGTTGTTGTTGTGTAGTAAGGCGGCAGCGTTGCGGTTTGGCTTCCGCCATGCCCAGGAGATATCGGTACACCAGTGGTCGACCCAGCCATCAACGATACAACACCCATCAGGAGCACGACGCCATAGTTATCTAAACAGTAAATAAATTTATATTAACTAATAGACAAAAATAGAATTGATACAAAACTCCATGTTACAATAAGAATATTTACCCAGAATGAAGAATCGGTTACACGATGAGGGATGCAGTTGGCGACAGATAGGGCACAGCAGTTCGGGCACGACTCCATCTTTGTAGACGGCTCCTTTTACGCACAGTAATACTTCGGGACGTAAGTGTAGTAGCTCGGGGCAGCGTAGGTTGTAGTGTATAGTACTTGAGCGCTTCGGTGTTGTAGTAATGCGGGGCCTGGGCCTCAGTGTAGTAGGCAGGGGCAGCATACATAGAAGAGTAGTATTCCGGTGCCTTAGTGATGTAGTACTTTAGAAAATCGGTGTAGTAGTCCGGCTCTCTAAGGATGTAACTCGGGGTAGAGTTGTACTTCGGGCTTCGGTGTAGCAGCTCGGGGCATCATCAATTGTGGTGTAATGCTCTGGAACCTCGGTGGTCTAGGAACCGGTTGTTGCGTATGTTGTTGTTGTGTAGTAAGGCGGCAGCGTTGCGGTTTGGCATCCGCCATACCCCAGGAGACATCGGTACACCAGTGGTCGATACAACATCCAACAGCATACGACGCCTTAGTTAACTACACAGTAAACAAATTCACACATTAATATTAAATTTTAACAGGCATATTAACACATGAAAAAATAAATAAAATTGATACAAAAGTCAATGTAAAGACAGAATATTTACCCATGATTGCGAACTGGCAATACGGTGAAGAAGGCAGATGGTGAGTGCGCTGCAGTTGTTTCCGTGTCGGAGATGCTCACTCGACTGATTTTCTATCGCCTTTTCTCTCTCCTTTTATACGATTTTTTCTCACCCTCACCTCTTAAGCCTTGCGGTTATTTTACCTGCTTGATAATGATGCTACACGTGTCGTTCTCACCCAGCCTCTACTCCACTGCATGATACGTTTTACGTAAAGATCTCCGTGACCTTCGAGTGTGACTGTCCTTTCCTTTTGCAGGTCGGACGTTGCTGGGGATGGGTCTAAAAAAAACAAGATCAAAATGAATACCAAATGGTTATGTAACACGTGTCGTTCTCACCCAACCTCTAAACCACATGACGCGTTTTTCGTAATGGTCTCCGTGTTTTTCTAGTTTGAAGGACATGCGGACGCTCCCTTCCTTTTGCAGGTTGACTTTGCTGGGGATGGGTCTACACACCAAATGCAAATGGTTATTTAACACGTCTCGTTCTTACCCAACCTCTACCTAACACGTTTTACGTAATGATCTCCGTGACCTTCGATTGTGAAGGAAATGCGAATGCGAATGCAGGTTGACGTTGCTGGGGCTGGGTGCAATAAAGTAAAGGTTTTCTTTGGTGTGCCATCTATCTTCATAGTTTCGCACTTAGGAGAAATGAAAAATGGCCGCTTTTTTCTTGTTTTTTAAATCTTTAAAAAAAAAAGAAACTCGAAAAAGAACGTTTCAATTTTTTCGGAAAACGCGTTCGCACACCGTGTTTCGGTAAATTTAAAATTCCAATTGTTTTTTTTTTTATTATTATTAAATTAAAATCATGAACAGCCATTCGGGACAACGCAAGTAAATGACAATTTAAGTAAAAGCTCTTTTTTGCTCCGAAGTTTTTTCAAATTGTAAAGCAGACCGATTCTTTTAATGGCTCCTTTCTTTTCCCCTTGCAATTATCTATTATTCAATCTCGGCAGGTGCTCTAAAATGTCTAGACGATTTCTTTCTCTCCCGTTGACCTCCATTTAGCACACTTCCAACTTTAAGGTTTCGTTTCTTTTTATTTTAACAGAAGAATAAAGAGAAAAAACAAAAGGCTGAGCTAACGATCCGACAAGGGCTTTTAACGAGATCTATCTTGAGAACCGAGTCTTTTTCAATGTTTTTTTCCCACCAAATAAGATGTGTGTGTATTTTGACGAACCGAAAAACGCGACTGAATTTCTAAATTCCAAAAAGCTATTTGAATCTATCCAAATCTATATGTATGTACAGATGGTTGTGTCGACGGTTGCGTTCAATAGGTGAGTTGTTCAAATATTTAGACGGTAGTACAAGAGATACGATGATTTTTGAATCCCGCTGGACAAATAAACACAATACAGGTTGGAGGGAATAAGAAAAAAGAAAGAGAAACCGTCTAAAACAAAGCAAAAAAAAAAAAAATAAAAAAAAAAAACTAAACGAAAGATATCTCGGGAAGGGGGTGGGAGAGAAGTGAAGCATTGTAATCTTTTACAGCGTGTTATTGTTGTTGTTTTTTTGTTTGACATTTTCAGCAATTTATTCCCGATATTTGAAGGCCATGCCGTTCACAGTAACGCAGCTGGGCTTGGCGCATTAAGCGCTGTTTTCGTTCCTGCAATGACAGGCCACGCTCGTGAACCAATTTGCTGAAAGAAGACGCAGCAACTTGTTGCAACTGCGACGAAGCACCCAACGGTTTAAAGTTGGAAGGGCCAGCTTGTGACGACGGCCCCGACGGAGCACTCTCTACCCTCGTCACGACAGGCTCGGGAATGAAAGGGACAACACCTTCCACTAAATTTGCCACCGTGGCATCCACACTATTAGTGCGACCTACGTACGAAAATAAAAATAGAAACGTTAATGTGTGATTTGATTCAATAAAAAACTAGTTATTTTACTTAGATCGCTCAAAATGACAGCCATCGGTACATGTGGCAGCACTTCTTTGACCTGACTGGCCATCACTTGCCATCGATTGTTGGGTCGTTGAACAGGGCGAGGAGGTTGAGCTTCAAATCGTTTTCTTTTGATTAGTTCAGCCTAGAGAAATCATTTTATTACTATAAACGAATGACCAAAGTTATAAAGAGCAACGTCTTCACCTTGTCTTTGGCTGTGAAAGATGTAACGGTAACGCCGAGGTCTTGGCTGACAGTCGATTCTATCCGATTGACGTAAGCTTCGAGTTCTTCATCTTCACGGCATTGAGTCGGTTCCAGAAATCTAAAATAAAAACCGCCATTAGGATCGCTGGATACTTGAGTCAACAAAGTTAAATTTAGCGTTACTTAATGTTGAAAATTGTGCAGGGGCTGAAAAGGAGGAAGAACACATCCGTCCAGGACTGGCTGTCAAGAACTGTGATGGCAAAAGACGGGAAAGGACGTGAAATCCTCAAAGAGAGCGGCTGAACCGGAAGGCTCGGGTTGTTTCGTTTGTGTTGTTCAAAGCTTCCGAGCTGAAATTTGAGAAGTCCTGATTTGGCTGTTGTTGTTTCTTCCTCTGGAAAGGTGGTGATGACTCCTTTCTTATCCGCAATAACTTGAAGCACAATTGAATCAAAGGGGCTGCAGTGATTTGCGACCCAGACAGCATTTTCTTGAACAACTGCCTTGTTTGAGTATTTCTCATTCACAAAGACGCCCAGCATGAATCCACACACCCTCAACAAGTACCTGAACATGTGGAGTCAAACGTCATGATAGTTTGCCATATTTATTTTTAAATGAGGTATAGACTGTTACCTTTTGATAGGTTGGTATGGCATGTACAGAAACATGAGATAGAATTGAATGAGAGCAAATATTCTCATTACTAGCAACAACAGCCCTAGAGGGGTGTAAAATACCAACAACAGCAATGTCCAATCCCATTGTGTGATCCTGGACAAAAATAAACAATAAGAATTATAAAATAACGCATTACACATCTAGCACCACAGTAATAACACAAAGTTGTTAAGGGAAGAGAACGTGATCCCACACAGCCCCAAGGCAAGCAAATCATAACATCTGCTGCTGTATGGGCATATTTCTATTAAGAATCTGTAATGGACACAATGACAATTTATGCTGACTAAAAGGTCTGAGTAGGACTTGATAATCTCGGAAATTCAATGTTTAGATCGATCTGCAAGATCCTGTAGCATATTGCATAGCGAAAAACCTACTTGGAACGATAGTTTCATGTCAGACCTTAGCTACAAAATTGAAGCTGCTGTTTAAAATTTGTAACAGACTGAAAGAGGTTTGAAAATTGGATGAATGTCATACGAAAATTCGAGGAAACTTTACCTTGAATCCTCAAATAACTCTTCTAAATTAGGAGAAGCCATTACTATCGACACGTAAACAGACCCCTGCAAATACGTCGGAACTACTAAACAGCAACCAGTCGATTTGTTGATGACGTCAGAATCGAGTCAATATTGACCAGTCCATTTGTCCAAAAAGAAAGCTCTGTTATCACGCTAATAAGAAGTAAAGAACGGATTATATCATAACTTAAATATAGTTGTATCTTGCCACGATTCTTTAAGACAGCAGCATGTCTACTACCGTACTACGTGTTTCAAATTTTAAAAAAGACCCGACCATCGTCCTTTAATTGTCTGGCCTCATTAATTTGCTACACAATTGACAATTTCAACAGCTTTTTCGGTACCCGAAATTAAACGATACGAAGGCCACAGCGCTTTCTAAAGACACCGGGGATAACATGGAATAAAGCAAAACTAAAAAAACAACCTGCATGCGGAACAGTATAAGCTAATTACCAGCATCCGTTCAGCATGAAGTAATATAAGAAAATCCCATGGAAGATGCGGACTGGCGCCCGTATTATTATTCCGCGACGTATTTACAGTAGTGACAGTATACTAAAAGATATTGGACATTGGCAAAAAAAAAAAGTTAAAATTGGGAACGATCCGTAACGAAACGTTCGGCGTCCCTTTTGGGCAAGTGCGCACCTCAGACCGAGGGTCCAATAATATTGCCGATTTTATAATAGAAAAGGTAAGTTTCCTTTTTGTTGTTGAAAATAGAAGAAGAGCCGCTATGGTTTTCTAAAGAAAATGGCCTACCGGCGCATTCGTTCCGCTACCGAAGTAGCAGCATTTACAAGTAATATTCATCCAGCAATTGTCGACATTGCCCCCCCCCCCCCCTCAAACTACTTTCGTAAAAGTCGTAAACTTTGACCGAGAAACATATCGATTCGGCAGTAGAAGAAATAAACTAATATACAATAAAAAGAATTGGAAAAAATAGGTACTCTGGTCGTTTAAATGGTAAGTGGGGCGTTTGCAACGAAGGCTGATTCACCTGAGAGTCCAACTATAGTTTACGACAAGTATAAAAATATAAAAGAGATATCGTTTTAAAAGAACAGAGGGCGGTATACACATCTTTGTGTATTCCAGTCTCCTTCGATATTGATCCGAGACGGAGTGAAAAAACACGAAACAAAACATCACCGTGGGAAAACGGCGGATAAAAAGCGCGCGAGAGAAATGTAATTTAAAATTGATTCGCCGCAATGCTCTCGAAATATGTGATCAGATGAAATGTAATTAAAAAAAAATGTTTATTTCATAAAGCAAGTGATCGATATCGCATGCGAAAGTATGTGTACTACACACATGTGTGACGATTTATTTTCGGCGACCCCAACAACAAAAATAAATGAAGAAGAACCGGACTGAAACGGTTTCAATTATTTGCTCAGTATTTTGGTTCCCATTACACGCACGTACGCTTTGAGAGCCCAAACGTGCCGAGAAAAAATTCCCAACATTAGTGAGTTAATTGAATTCCATTGGGTTTGAACACACACTGTGGGGCGGATACTTTACTCACATGAGGAATTCATCTGTTTCTCCTGTTATTTGGTTTTAATGAACGCCGCCACAAGACCCTTTTTGTTTAACTTTTCCTTTTTTAATCTGGTATTTCCAGTTTGGGGATATCTGTCGTATCTCACGGAAATTCTTTCATTTATCCAAGGAAATTTTGATACGGATGAAAAGACTAGAATAATGAAAGCGTTAAATCCCTGTAGACGAAAGGCTAGTATATACTAAGAGATTCAGCAGGTTTCGTTGATAAATTGTTCAGCAATTGAAGTGAACAAATGGATAAATTCTAGATAATCTAATGGGAGGGCTTCTTTTTAATGATGTACACACCAAGAAACAATAATAAGGAAGAAAAAATATCCTTCTTGTGAAATTCAATTGTCTCGACGGATATCTAAGACGACCGAGTAGTACATTCTAGTCTATAATATAACGAGAACCATCCTCGGGTTGCCTGCCATTGTCTGTCTTCTATCGCCTGTGAAACAAACCGAGAAGCGGAGAAGAAAAGGTGTCGCCGCCATCACAAGAGATGCCAACCCACCTGGGACATTGCCCAAACGTGGGAACATGAACCTGTTTTTTCTCCTTAACTAAAATATAAGAAGACGTCGGCTGTCCATGGGAGAACTGCATACACACCGATCTATAGAAAAAGAGTCGAAGATGTATATACACACTAATATAAGGCGGCGGATCAATGCGTCAAAGAATATAGGCGACAGGAACAACGGGAACGCTTCTTATCCTCTCGATATTCCCACGTCCAACTCCCCCCCTATATACTTATTCGAAGGGGGTACGTTGTTTTCTTGACTGATGTTTCTCTTTTTATTCTGTCGTGTTTTGCTTCCGCACCGGAAAATAAAAAAGGAAACCATTTTCTCCCTCCCCCCCCCCCCCTTTTTTCCCTTCTTCCGTCATATTGCCTGCGTGATCGAATTACCTCGCACTGTACTCTCTATGGTCTCTTTTGTTATTCTTGTTTCTCTTTCGGTGGAGCACCACCGAAAAAGAGAATAACAGGAAGGCGGGTGAAGGAAATCGAATTGTTCGGCTCCTATATACTCACATGAAGGGGTCAGTCGCTATCATCACGATCGAGGTAATCGATTCGTGTTGAATATAATCATTCAGACCACGAAAGAAACAATTGGGTGTAGACGAGTGAGATAATAATCAACCAAGTACAAGTTGTTATTTCGTTAAAAAATGATTGCCATCGCTTTTTTCCTGTATTGATAATCATTTCACAATTATTTAAAAATTGAAGAAGGGAAAACCAGACACCCACATTCAAACACACACACACACACACAAAAGAGGAGGGGACGTTATTATTTGTTGAATAAAGAATTTTGGTGTTGGGCAAAGTGATGGGAGAGAGTGCAGCTCGAAAAAGTAGTACAATGTATATCATATAAAGTGTAGATTCGATATAAAACGCAAACAAATAATCTGTCGGACTGACAGCTCGTCTCTCCGATGAACAAAAAAATAATAAGGGGAAAAAACTTTTTCCGTGACATCAAGAAGGAAAAAAGATAGACTCGTCCGTATAAGAAAGAGATGGATATACACACACAACAAAATATCGTACACAGCTCGATGTACCTCCTTTTTCAAGTTTGTTTCCACCCCACCACCACCACTTTCTTTTTTTTTCTCCTGCGTAATAACAGTTTTTTCTTCTTTTAATTTTAGCTTTTTTTTTGCTTATCTACACACAAATGTAATTCACGAACGCTCACTAGAGAAAGGGGAAATTTTTTTTCGTGGGTTTGAAAACCAAATTACAATAACACGTGAGGCGAAAAAGAATGAAATCTTTTTTTCCTTGTTTTTTATTATTTTGTGTGTGTGTTTGTTTGCTGGCTCTGAATTCTTAATACCAACAACTCTTGTTTTAGACTCGAAAGATTTTGTACACGCCGACCACTGATTGATTCAAATGATTTGAAATTCTGAATGTGTCGTGATCAATTGGAAAAAAAAGGAGAAAATGGACGAAAGGAGAAATGGATGAAAGGAGTTGAAGGGTTTCGAATGCCTGTGACTTTTTGGAGTTAACCGACTAGGGCACCGAGTTTGGGAGGGAGAAAAGGAAAACACCATTTCATTTTGTTGACTTTTGAGGAGGACAGAAAAAGGAAGAAATGCGCATCGGTCGGATTATTGACGAACTAGGATCGGTAGGCTCGAATGACGTCACGGATAGGTGCCCGGCAGATGGGACACAATCCTTGGCCGCCGGCTGTCCTCCCGCCGTGGTAGAGCGTCAAAGCGCAATCGTAGCATAGGCACATGTGACCGCACGAGTAGAGGACGCAGTCGACGCTGCGCTCGTAGCAGACGGTGCACTCGCTGCTGGCACCTCCGCTGGCCGTTTGGCAGTTGAGACTCTGCGTCAGAGTCTCCACGTAAGACGAGGCCGTGCCGGAAGACAAAACACCCGCCGGAATGGTCGGCTGCATCATGTGAGCTGCTGACCCGATGCTTTGATAAATCGGCTGTTGTTGTTGTTGCTGGGGGCGAGGCGGACTCATACGGGGCGGTGCCTGGTAGATGACAGCGGGCGGTTCCGGCACGGACTGAGGTGGCGAGATGGTGCCCAGGAGGCGGACGGCTCTGGTGCTGCCGTAGACGTCAAAGATGGCCCACAAGGGTAGGGAAACGTCAACGTGCATCAAAAGAGTGGCAGAGCCTCGGTTTCTCATCATCGTCACTTCGCCGCTGTGCGACAGATGAAATTCGATTTCATCGCCCAGGATGGGCCCATGCGCAACATCCTTGGAGATAACCCAGTATTCTGGTCTGCAAATAAAAATAAAAATTTGCATATTATATTTCCATTCATTTTCCATCGTTATTTAAAAATAAGAAAAGCGAAAAATTGGAAAAGACGAAATTTACCGGTCGAGAAGTTGATCGGCATCGTCGGGCAAGTCAGTGGATGACAGAGACGCCGGATTGCAAGTGGTGAATCCGAATCCCATTCCGCCGACGTAGATGGATTCCGTCTGGACAATCTGGACGACCCACGACTCTCCTGGACTGATGGGCCTGGACGAGAGGACGTATCCATTGCAGAATTCAGCGTCGTGACGGACGGCCGTTCGGCAGTCGGATCCCATGCGGATGTTGACTCCGTGAGTGCGCGGGTGAAACGTCAGCGGCTGGAAAGAGTGATGGCGGTAGTGGCGCAGAGGCGGAGGAGGTGGGAAGTTCTGGAGGACGGCGGGTGGTGCGGGCGGCTGTATCGTGTTGTTGGTCTGCAGCTGCTGCTGGAGGTGGTGGTGACCAGCCGAGCCCGGAATGGGCGGAAGGGGCAAGGACGGGATCTGATGCGGCCCTCGGTTCAGGTTGAGCGCGTTCATGGAGACGAGGAGGTCGGCCTCGCTGCGCGGCCGTGGCATTTGCTGCTGGTGGTGCATCTGCTGATGGGCCAGGTGGTGCGGGCGTTGGTTCATGTCGTTGGCAGCCAAGGTGCCGCTGATTCCGCTGCTGGATGCGCTCGAATGCAACGAGGTGGTACTCCTCCGTGTCGGCGAGTTGCGCATGGGATTGTTGTTCAAACTGCCTCGAGGATCTTTAGAAAGAAAAGAAGCGATGGATTAGGTCGTGCGGATGGGAATGAAGGATGGTGAGTGAAGGACTTACCGACAAATTGGACGGCTGTCGTGTTGCCGTAAATGTCAACCATAATCCAAAGGGGAGTGCGGGCATCGACGCCCGTCAAAAAGACGCCCTTATCTTGTCCGTTGACGTTGAGCATGACGTCGCCGCTGGCCGTGAAATGGAACGAGAACAAGACGCCGGACTCGACGTAGCGCTCGGGCAAAGCCTTGCCCCAAAATCCTGGACGGCTTGTCAAATCTGTTTCCGGACACACAAAACGTAAATAAGAATTTGCCGGAATGTGACAGGAATTGAGAGAGTAGACGTACCGGGACAAGCGTATTTGGGCAAGACGCCGCTGAATGAGGCCGGATTGCATGAAGTGAACCCGATGCGGAGTACTCCATTCCACGAGGTGGAACATTCCGCCACACGTAAATAAACCTGGACAATGGCAAAGAAAGAGGAAAACGGTTAGGAAAAATGTGTTTTTGAATAGAATTTCTTTCTATTTTTAGAGATGTTGATTTTAAATGTTGAATTTCTTTGTAAGTGTTATACCTTTTCGTTGGGACGGACAGTGCGCTGAGAGAAAGCGATGCCTTTGCAGAAAGAATCGACTCGACGAGCCGTGCTCCGATCGGCCGATAAGCGGACGTGCTCTCCGCGCGTGTTGTGAAACTGGAGGACCGGCTGGGACGCGCTGCCGTCGCCATTGTTCGAGCCTGAATAACCAAATAGAAAAAAGGAGAAATTTAACAAAAGAGTTCTCTTTTTTATTCATCCAACGCGTCTCCGATTCCTCCTCCCCCCCTCTCGCTGTGATCCAATTCGATAAAAGCACGCGCATTCCTCCCTATTGAAAGAGACCCTCATTCCGGTGTTGCATGTTGGATGAAATTTTCTTTTTTTGTGGACGTCATCGTATCAACAATCCCCCCTATGTTGTTCCCATCTTCTGCGTGCCTTAACTTGGACCTCCCATACCTTTATTCAATTCTTTTCTATTTTGCATTCGATTTCAATAGATTTTGGATGTGTCACATAGAATGGGAGAACATCTGCGGAAGAAGAGTTGGAGGGGGTGTAGTAGAGACAATTCACCCGGAGGCACACGCCTACGACCGGATGGATCCTCCGGAAGTATTTGAAAACAAAAATCACGTCGAGTTAAAATCGGAAAAGAGATTTCAACTTTGAACCACTTGAAAAAAAAGTAAAACCGGACGGAAGCCGTCACGACCCAAAGACTTTTGAAGCGGGACCCGAACAACCAAAAAAGGACCGGAAAACGTCATCAGCGGTCAGAAGAAGAAAAGTGGGGGAGTTAAAATTATTAAAAAATATCTGCCCAGAGGCCTGATGGCCAATTATGTACACTCAAAAAAAGAAATTACTTTAGCTGGACCTCGGCCTGCCCGGAAACCGCACAGATTTTTTCTTATTTTCTACATGAAAAATCTCAACAGGAAACGTCCAAATAGGAAAATAGAAAACTCACCTAATCCAATGCGCCCTTTGAGTTTCTTGATGACTTTCATCGCACCTTTGAGCGACTTTGGACTGGACTTGGTCTTCCCCGAGTCGGACGTGATCAACTCGGTCACCATTTGACCAGACAATTGAGTTTGCAGGTTTCAGAAATTTGAACACAAACAAACAAAATGCGAGCCAGCGAGAGCTCGACAAAATCTCAAAATTCCTCGGCTGTTTTTTTGGAAAATTTCCCACGGAAGGAAAATGCAACGGAACTTTGAACACACTCACACAAACCAAACACGGGTGGAAATGGAGGAACTAAAAAAAACACTGGGTCACACGTACACGGACCAACTTTGGGAGTGGAGAGTAGAGAGAGGTCCACACGGCCGGATGGTCGGCTTTCGAATGGCGCTACTGAACCGGTGGAGCTTGAAAGTCTATTGACGTTCCGGCTGCTGCTGCTGCTGCTGCTGCTGGCCCCTGTGGTGGAAGTGTGCACAGCTGCCGCAAGCCAGTCAGCACGGCTGGAACATGTATACAGCCGGATCGCTTCTGGCAGCCCCTCCAGGCTTTTCAAAGAAGAGGATGGTGGGGGGAGTCGTCAGAAGGGAAGAAAAAGGGGAGGAACAAATAATAAAAGAGGATAAACTATGGACATGAGCAGCTATAAGGTGGAACCCCACCACCACCACGACAAACTTTTTTCAAAAGAAAAAGAGAAGCAGACGGCGACGCTCATACAGAAAGAAAGGGGGGGGGGGATCCATGAATGAAAAGATCCTGGAACTTGTGGAGCGGAAACGAGACGTGCGCTGCTGTTGTACCGAGAGGGGAGAAGCGCATCATCTCCGTCGGTCCAACATTTCAAAACAGAAAACGACGCCCAGCGACGCCCCCCTTCTTCCATCCATGTGACTTTCTTGGGGTTCTAAAATAGAGAAAGAAGCCAGATCCCCCCTTCTTCTTCTTCTTAACCAAGAAATGAGTAATCGAAGAAGACATAAACAACATTCAAGCCTTTGCCCTCCTCTTTTCTTTTATGTATTGGCCAAAAGAGATTCTTACAAGGAACCGATCCTTCCGGCCCTCATGAAAACCCTTCCGGTCGACGCTCTACAGGGGGTGGGACAGCTAAATGTTTCCCCTACAGAATGAAACACAACACGTGTTTCCGTCCACGTCCTTTTTTTGCTCATCATGTACGTACGACGACGTCACAGTCCGTCAAGTGACGGAAACGGAGAAAAAGTTACGTTCCAATTTTAGCGCAACAACTTAATCTGGCTGTAAACATTTCCAGGGTGGGGTGGAGAAGAAATAAAACAATTTTGCGGGGGCGTGATGTGGGCCGGCAGCTGCCCGGGTTTCCACGCAAGGCAAATAATCAAAACCTGATGAAAAACACCGAGGTCCAAAAGTGAGCACGGCACATCGAAACAATTCCGATCTACCGTACAGCAGGAGCCGAAAGCAGCACAGGAGAAACATATACTCGAGCGAGTGCATCAGTATGTTTATATCGAGTGTGTGTGTGCGGCAGCTATTATTCGATGGAACGGGGGGGAACCTTACACAAGTCTAAGGCCGTCGGCATCTATTGTTGATCGATATTTTTAGGATCGACCGATGGTGTTTCACAGTGTAATGGTCCTCCATATATATAAGAGCAGCTGCTGCAGTGTTCCATAAGGTCCTCAGCAGCCCAACTCGCCTTTTGTGTCTGATAAATGCATTTATATACAGCGCACACATTTGAATGGAAAAAGAATAGAGGGGGGAAGAGAGAGATAGGGTCGTCGGCTGCTTGTGAAGCAGATGATACACACAGAGGACTGCTGGCTGGCTGGCTGGACGGACTAAGGGGATTGGGTGGAGGTGTCCGCCAGGTGTTGGGTTTACCAGCATATGCCGGGCTGCCGAGGGACGACGCCATGTGTGTAGTGTCTGTCACGATTTTCACCAGCAGCAGCAGCAGCACAGCAGAGAGTGTGGTTTAACGATTAACACGGAGCTAGGAAAGAAAAAACTTCTCCCTTTGGTCGGTGTTGTGGGCTCCTTACAGGAGAGCCCAAGGGCGAAACAGGCGCGTGTCGTCGTCGTCACCCACCACCGACGAAAAAATAAAAAAAAATTTGATATTTCTCAGAAAATGGTGTGCGCAGTACATTTAAAAATTAGTAAATCACCACGACACAATGTCGTGCGATGTGGAAAAAACAGAAAATTCCTGGCATTCAAATAATTAAGTGCGAGTAGTACAATAATGAACGACATTCGTTCGTGACTTTTGCCCGACTTGCTTCACATTTCTCGTCCCTATTGTACCGAGGGCTCTTATCAAAATTATCCGCAACGAGAGATTACACATGACGGTGGACTTGGAAAACTTTTTTTCGGGGTAGCGGTATAACTTTGGGCTTCCGAGTTTTCTGGGGTGTGTATACACAGAACAAGTTCGGTGTACACACACACACCCAGAGAACCGTCACACACTTGATTCTCTATTTATTTTGGTTTCCCGCGACTGGGTAGTTTTTTTGTTTTCGACGGAACGAATCCCGCACAGGTTTCTTTCTTTTTGCGGGAGTGACCCAAGTGCAGTTCACGATCCACACCCACAGAGACGTTTGCAAACTCCCGACAGAACAACACGGACGCCGCCAAAGTCGCCACTCTATCGCCGAAAAACTTGTGACGTGACGCATCGCACTGGCCAGCCAACCAGCGGCCAGCCCCACTCGCTCGAGATTTCCAGTCAGATGATGAATCACCGGAACGGAGTTTGCAACTTTTTTCCTATTATTTTGAAATCATTTAACTTTAATCGGCATCAAATTTCCCCGAAGCCTTAAAGCGAATTTGGCGTGAATGGTTCGTGACCAAGTGATGGGGACGGGAAGTAGTCCCGGACGGACTAATAACAGAAATGGGCCGATGCCCTTCGACTATGACTATAGGCGAGCGCTACGTATGGAGTCAAAGACTATCGGGAGTTTAGGGCTGCACGCGCGAGCGCTCCATTAAAATGATATTGGGCAATCGGCAGAGAGGAAGAAAGGAAAGAGGAAGTTATATATTTAAGACGTCCGGCCGGACATGAAACCGCAACGCCCAGAAAATGTTGGCGGTATATACTTCTTCTGATGTGTTTTTCGAGAAGAAGAAGACGGAAAAGAAAAATGGGGGCGATCATCAACGACCAAACATTGTCGGCTGGTGCGCTGCTGCAGAAACTGCCGCAGAAGCGGAAATGATTTTCAATCCATTTTCTGAAAAGTTGTTGTTGTTGTTGGATTTTCCAACCGGGAGAACCAAAAAATGGAAGGTAATAAATAAAAAAAGAAAAGAAAAAAGAAAGTCGGGGATGTGGTGTACGTGTGCGTCCGGCGTGACGGATAACCGCAGAGTCACGCGCCGCGGCGTGCGGCGTCTACAGAAACACGAAGGACGACCGGCGCTCGTGTGTCTTGTCTGCGGGTATCCAACAGAAAATAGAAATGGGGAAAAAGTTCATCCACGCATACGCGTATTCATCATCATATCCAGTTGCACAACGTGCACAACTCGGGCATTATTAACTCGACATTTCAAATCAATAGCCGTAAAAATGTTATTCCTTTGTTGAAAATCTCATTGAATTGTACATCAAAATGTGCAGAGAGAGAGAGCTAAGCCAAACACCATTAGCACACTACTCTCTTATAGTTAGTGTGTGTACATATCTATATCCTACTGCCAGTTCGTTAGCGAGGGGATAAAAACGAGAGGCAGCTGCCTGGAACTGGTCGGCCGACCGAGGGTCTTGTGACCAGATGGTAAAGCCGAATTTCAACACACACTCGCATATTGGAAACAGTTGCAGAGACCCTTGGGTTTCTCCTACACGCCTCCTCCTTCACAACCCCATTTCACCCATCGCCTTTTTGCCTGCCCCGTTTGACTTTTCACCATCACGTGCTGCTACCTCCTCTTTGGTAAATGTACAAGTTTAAAAAACCCCTGTCGCGTGCCATTTGGCCGATGGGAGTTTACTAGCTCCTGACCGGAACTAGAGCAACTTTTTTGGGACATTTAAAAAATGAAAATAGACAAAACGGACAAGGGTGTGAGGGCTGCTGACCTAACAGACAACGAAAAAAGTTAGTGCGGCTCTTTTTTTCCTGGAGAGAAAAGAATATGGCAGCACACACTTAACGATGTCGATAGACCAACAGAGGCCAGTGTATATTATTCTCTTCTTTCTCCCAATTTTTATCAGGCAGATAAAAAGTAGGTGGTCGGCACTTTTCCTTCGGCGCATTTTCCTGATTAGACTCTTTTCGTTACGGGTGGGTGGGCGACGACCATGTGGCGTCAAGGGGAGGCCCAGGTAAACGGACGTCAAAAACAACCATCAGCTGCCGCTGTTGTTTCACGTCCTTACACAGGAAACAGCTTGACTTGTAGCGCCCAAGACATGACTGCAATGACTCCTTAAGCTACTTAGTTCACCTTTTCCCTCCCTAGAACTCTTCTGCTATTAAGGAATCGGTTTCGTAACTTTTCCATCGACAAAGGAATCCCCAAAAAAAGAAGGTTCTGCTGTCATCGACCTACCAGTTCAATTCCTCACACAATTGGCTATCTACAAACACCATTAGGTGGTGGGTGAGGAAGAAGGGTTCATGAAAGAAGGAAAGTAAACAGTGGCAGGTATATATCTTGCCCCAACAATAAAAATAAAAGGATCTGCCTGGCCAGCAATGCTGTTTACACAATGGCATTTCAATAACAGGCGAAAAAGGAAGTTTGAACAGATGAAACACGAGCAGATATACCCTGTACGAGTACTGAAAATGGATTCTATTCAAAACTGATCAAATTCCAACAGCTGTTCCTTGAATTGTACGTATCAATTCATAAATCTGATTGCTATCAAGAATCGGGTTTCAAGCTGTCATCAACATGTGGAGCATCTGCTTATCCAACTAATGGTCTCTAACATCACCGTGCGTGAAGGTTGAAAAAAAAAATACCAGCAGGATGAACGATAACAAATAAGGAAAAGACATTGAGATGCACCTGTCTTGTTTTCCAGTTGGACTAGTGCCAACCTTCCCACACGAAGTGAACCGACTACGACAAAAAATTTCCTTTCTAAGAACTAAGAAACAAAACACAACTTACTTGATAAGCTGCTCAATGTGATTCCAATGGTTTGTCCCATGATTTAAACTGCATTCAATTTATTAAGGCACTATTATCACAGAAATAAGAATCATCAATTTACTGAAATACTGAATTACATCAATTATCAAAATTTTGTTTCGTCTTGAATGACAACAAGTCGTTGCTTGGCCATCTGGCGAAGATTGAACGAACTTCTAGGCAGTTCATCCGCACACATGAACACGGATAGAGCGTAAAAAACCACAGTGGGCGATAAGTTTCGCTTGTGACGTAAAAAAGATTGGAGCGAACGATAACAAATCGATGAAAAATTCAATGCGTTCTGTTCTAATCTTAAACGTATCTAGGAATGTCGGGAGTGTGAGTTGAAAACACAGACTGTCAAAGGCTTTGACCGGTTTGTGAAAACGAAGGTTTAGCCGTACCCTAACCTTCTGGCTGTCAAAAAGTCAAAGCAAAAGCAAAAACCTTTGGAAAAAATCGGCCTTTAGAAGAGAAGGAGTTACTGGTGTGCCCTCAATATTATTAGTTAGTTATTCAAGTGCTTTTTCTTAAAGACAATTTAGATCAGTGGCGTGTGTTTTAAAATGTTAAGAACATGACGGAAGAGGAATTATTGGTTAAAGCGGCAGAAGAAAGAGCAGCCATCGTCAACAAATATGATCGCGGCCGAGAAAATGCTGAACAGATAGATCCGTGGGAGGATCCTGGTTTTGAAATATACCATGCCACTGACAGATATGGTTTTATACAGTAAGTATTTTTTTAAGTATTGGGTTGTGAATTCTTAAACATATGTTTATGTCGTCACCTACAGTGATAAACGACTGCCTTCAATTCAGCGGATAGAAATAAGGGATAAGGAGTTGGAGAACAGTCGTCTTAAAAAATGGTCCAAAATGCTTCACCCAAATTCCACCAAAGTGTGGGATAAGGACATGAAAAGTGGCAAGTTGAAAAAACGACTGTACAAAGGTGTGCCTGATGCAGTCAGAGGAGAAGTCTGGTCACGCTTGTTGCATATCAAGAAAACGAAGGAAGAACAAATAGGGAAATATGAGGTAATTGTTTCCTGCCTTTTATCTGCTTGCCCATGTAATATTTCTCTTTCCTTAACCCATTAAACAAATATCGTGTGGTGTATATTTAGTGTCTTCTATTTTAAGCTTTGTTCATATTCAGTTATTCAAGAATTGATTTTGATTCTCAAACTTTTGTATGATTTTCCTAAAAATATAGGAAATGCGCAAATTAGCTCGGTTGTGGTCACCGGATCTACGTCAAATAGATCTCGATGTCAACAGAACATACCGGGATCATCTTATGTTTCGAGAACGTTATGGGTTGAAACAACAGGCCCTGTTCCATGTTTTAGGAGCCTATTCTGTGTATAATTCTGAAATAGGTACGACAGAGTTTATTTCATTATTCCATCGTGTTAAAGCATGGCTAATATATTTATAGGTTATTGCCAAGGCATGTCACAAATTGCTGCATTGCTGTTGATGTACCTCAATGAAGAAGACGCATTTTGGGGTCTCAGCAATTTAATGGCTGACCCTAAATGGGCAATGCACGGTTAGTTTGGTTGTTTTTTTCGACTCTCAACGTGCGGTTTACTAACCCCCTTTCTTCTTTTTTCCAACTTAGGATTTTTCATTCCTGGCTTTCCGAAACTACTTCGCTTTCAGCAACAACATGACAAAATATTCGCCAAATTTCTTCCTAAACTGAAGAAACATTTCGACCGGCAAAATATCGACGCGGGACTTTACACCCTAAAATGGTTTTTCCAGTGCTTTCTTGATAGAGTAAGTTTATCATTTGAAACCTTCCATGGATTATATGGAAATTGACCGTAATACGCCCCCCTCCCCAAATGAAACATTATACTTTGGTTTCGTTACCAAGTGTGCATATACGTGCGTCTGGCGCTTTGTCATATGGTTTCCGTGTAACCAGTGACTAACGCGTGACAGTTTTCCCATAGTAATATGATCAAATTCGTATCCTTTTTATAGGTTCCTTTCTCTTTGGCCATACGATTGTGGGACATTTACCTCTTTGAGGGTGAAAATTTGCTATTAACCATGTCGTATGGCCTCTTAAAACTGCATCGGCGATCTCTCAGCCGAATGGGGATGGAGGAGATTGTCGAATTTTTACAGATTCACCTTTCCCAGAATTTCGGCTATTCCGATAATGTAGTCATCGAAAATGTGGAAAAGTGCATGGAAGAACTTCGACGAGCGAAACTCGACCAGAATTCCAAGCAAATCCCCGCAAGCGAACTAGCTCAGAACCCATTTGGAGCTTTCGTTACCCCTTCGATTGACGTCTCTATTGGTCGGCGACGAGCGGAATTTTCCGACGAGGAAAGAGTGGCTCGAGCAGCTGTCGTCGCCCGTATGGAGTTGCAGGTTAGTTGTCCCGTTGGAAATAGGGCATTCAACCAGTTTGACCAACTAATTCGGATAACTTGTATTTCAGTCGAGGTCCCAACAACCCGGTTCCTATCTGTCTATCGATGATGTTTCGTTCGATCCAAGCATCGATGACGTCAGTTCCGGTTTGCAACGCAGTTGTCGAAGTTCTTTGGCTGGGACAAGTGTCACGTCTGCGGCTGATATTAGCACCCTCTCCGTCACCACATCTCAGCGTTATTTGTATAACGACAATGATGAAGGCGATTCGGGTTCTATCGGTAGAAACAGTGTCATATCCGTCGATCGAGAAGCAAATGCCCAAGGTTCGCCCACAACTCTTACAGAATTCGCCGTCGTTCATCGGTCACGAGCTGGCGAAGACGTTTTCATCCTTCCACCACCTTATCCCACACCCACCGCATCTTCATTATCATCGCCACAGACACCAAGTTACCCAATTCTTCCTTCCTCAGAGACCACGCCAACCACGTCACTTGAAACACCTACTTACCCAGCTCCACCACCACTTTTCAGCAATTCATTCCAGAGTAATAGTTTTCCTAATGAGCCGATATCCAAGGTAGTACACTTCAAACCGTTTTCTATTTAAAAAATGTCGTCCTTGGTGATTAATCGTCCGTCTTTTGTATGTTTATCTTAGACTTCTTCAAGGCCAGAGAATAGGGAACAAACTGCTGCTTTCCGAACCTCGAAATCTCCAGACCGAAGAATGGATCCAGACCATACCATATCGCCTGACCGCGTTCGGATTTATGTGCCCTTCAGAGACGACTCGTCCTTCGAACTTCCTACTGTCTTGAACGGATCGAACGTCAGTAACGGTGTCTCTCCTACCAGTCTCAATATGTCTTCTTTAGAAGATCCCAATCGCGTCGTTATTCAAGTGAATGACCGAACGGCAAGTGGGGAGACCTCAATTTCTTCCAGTACGCCCATTAGTAAGAAAAGCAAATCGCCCACAAAGAAGGGAACCAAGTCCAAATCAACTGGAAGTCGCCTCTGAGTCCGACGTTTTCTTCTCATCAAAGGGAACGCAATAAGTCTTTAACATCTCCTCCATAGTGCTGATGTTCATTTCTTTTTAAATACTTATTTTTGTTATCCACCCGGACTGTGGAAACAAAGTTGGGATAATCTCATTTCAATCGTGAAATCAAGATCATTTCCCTTTAAAAACTCGAGTTGCCTCGCTGTTGTCATCGTCAACTTGGTACACGCATCAAGCAGTCGATATGTTCTAGCCGTTCTTCGTGTTCCATTCCTTTGTCTTTCTTGAGTTGTCGCCGTTTATAATGTGAAGTTTAATCTTCGTCTTTGTCGAACAGGTCCATCAGCTCGCTTATCTGTTCTTTATTTTTCTTCCTTTATTTTGCGTTGTTGAACTTCTGTGAACACATACATCACGTGACATCTGTAGATAATCGTACCATCTAGGATTTTCCTCTACCTGCTGTTTTTTCACAATTTCTTAATCTCACCTTTTTTCATTGAGTGTCTCGATTTCAAACAGCTGTTACATATACATAAGAAAATTTGTAGTGAGATTTGTACATACATTACAGTACAAAATCCAAAAAAATTACCTGTTTAAATTTCACATAGGCTAACATGGTGAAAGACACTAAGACAGTAATCAAAATTGAAAAATATTATTAAGATAAGAAACTTTAATATTAGTAAGCAAAGAAAAGGTAATCAAGGAATAAGTTTTTTGGCTACTCCTCGGCGGGCCTTTTGCGCTGGTGCAGTAGGCGCTACCTTTTTGGGCGGAGTGAATCTTGGATTTTCATCAGCTTCTCGGTTAGCAGGACGACTTCGATTTCTATTTTTCATTCGACAGGTGATGCACTAAAAGAAAGAAAATTAGCTAAGTCATGGATCTCATAAAAATTAAGAAAAGCAGAATTGTGTACCTCTTGATCGAGCCAGTCCAGCAAATCTTGAGCTTTACAACGGATACGATCCTTACGGATTTCGGCAAACAAATATTCGAAAGAAATTGGCTCATACGTTAGGACAAGTTTGTGGATATCTGGACGCTTTTTTAGAAACTCTTTCATGTGATCCTTTAAGGAAACAGCCCGTCGAGGGCTGTCGGGTTGGCTATCGGGTATTTCTCGATCCAATTCCATAACGATCATACTCTCTTCGTCCTCTTGAGAGTGTCCGCTTTCGCTGTCGTCATAACTAGAAGTATCACGCGAACTTTTCAAAGGGCTTGCTGGTACCGCACGGATCGACTGATGAGTCCGCCGTTGTTCGACGACGGCCCCTCTTTCTGGGGTATCCTGAAAACTGCTCTCGGAATCGGTAACCAATGGGTGAAGTTCCTCGTAGATGTGATGAAGAAGTTTCACGGCGTTTGATCGTTTGAGTGGCTTGAGGCCATATTTGACCAACTCTTGCTACAAAAACAAATTAAAACAAACATTGTTGACGGACTGCACTAGGGAGAATAATACAATATCGAATATCTAAAATCAATAAACTTGACGGATAGCGTGTTTCATACTTTCAGTAGGGGAGTTTCCATCGATTGGTAATCGGGAAGCGGAGTAACATCCATTTTGCGTTTTTTAGCTTGACGAGGTCCTTCAGGAGTATTGATGTCGACAGCAACGCCATCTGCGCTACACGGGATAGCTAAAGATACTGTTGCACGCATAGGCGAAGGTTCGTGCACCTGCCCAAAAATCGAATCAAGCTCGTCAGGAAACTCGTCATCTACATATTGATCGGTTTCGGTTCTTGGTTTTGCAGTTTCAACTTTCTTCTTTTCTAATTGAAGAGACGTTTCTGCCACTGGACTCCCATTGCCAATATCACCTCCATAGCAACTCCACGAAGAGAAGGAATCATGGATTAAGTATGAAGGAGTAGCTCGAGAACACGAGGCCACTACATTGTCCGGAGAATTTTGAAGGAGATTCGGACTTTGCAAAAACGATGGGTTCGGAGGAATCGAGGTAATTGAATATTCCGCCACGGCAACGTCCGCCTTGTCCAAAGAATTTTCGTTCATTTCACAAGAACCAGCCGCAGGAGAGAAGGATCGTTCACTTTGTCTGTCCGAATTTGTTTCTTGAGTTAAATCAACGACATCTTCAGCAGATTTTGATTCTTCATCTGAATATGTAAGGGTTTCATGAAACATATCGGGAGATAAAGGCAATATTTTATTAGAGATGTTGCTGCTGATTTCCATGTCCATGGCTGACGTTATCGTCCGCCCCATTGGGTGAATTTCACTGGAAACCTCTTTAGTAGGAGTGTTTTGTACATTTTGATTTGCATCCTTTTCCACATCCAAAATCGACAGCTCTACATTTTTAATCGATTCCGAGTGTTTCGACACGGAAACGGAGCGTGATTCAGAGTTGGCGCCGAATTCTTCTTTATCGTCGTTTTCTTTTTCTTCCATCTCCTCTTGGCTGGTTTCAGAAAATCGCACGCTCTTTTGAAAAGCGGATAGTCCTGACAAATCATCTGCAGCGAACGATTCCTTTTTGGAAGATTTCGGGCTGGAATCGAGTTCAAAATTTATTCCCTGTAAGCTATCATCCTCATCTTCCTCACTCGTTCCAGCATCACTTTCATATTGATTAGGGAGCAAATCGATTAGTTCGTTGATTCCATGTCGGCGAGCGATACGATATACATCGCGCGCATCTTCTTCGTCGTGCTCATATGAAGCAGCGTAGATGAAGCGAAGTACTTTGAGAGCAGAAGATGCCGAATAAGAAGTCCAGTTGAGAACGAAACCATCGGTGGAATTCTTGTTAACTATGTGGTTTACTATCCTCGGAAAACGAGCAGTAAAAACCAAGCGATGGGCACTGATATCTGTACTCTTGGTCCGAATAGTCATATCACTCATCAACGGATTATTTATGAATAGGGACCAATCGTCAGTTAACTTCGTGACAGCAGATGGTAAAGCAGAAGTGGCAACAACATTTTCAGGAGGATTAGGCTCATCCAAAAATCCTCCTTCTGCTGCAAAAGCCAACTCCTCTAATATACATTGAGTATTCGAAAAGGACTCCATCTGGGAAATTTTTTTTAAAAAATACTATATCTCATTCAAAATTAAAAAAATGTTAACCGTGAAATACCTGGGATGAATTCCGCCCTGGCAATTGAGAAACGTGAAACATAATGTTAGTATAGCCACACTTCTTTGTAGGGGGACTTATCACCGAACCAAAGGCACTAACATAGAAGACGTCTAACTGATCAACATTAGACATGTCGTTCAGTGAAGCGCGTTGCCATAAAGACCTTTCATCTTGAGAGTACTTCCGAAGGTAGTTTGAGACAGGTCGAGGATGAGTAAATGTCACCTTAGGAGGCTTCAGAGGATCATCTGGTTCGTGATTTAGCACTGAAGCGGCTCGATCGGCAATTAAACGCTCCCGTTCAGCATGGGAACGAAGAGCAAGTGTATATTGCAATGGTTCTCTTTTCGCAGCCACTTTAGCTTTCGCTTTTCGTCTCACTTTAGTTACAACAGGAACATCGGCTGGCATGGGAAATACATGACTCAAAATGGTCCCGGTACCCTGTTCTTCATCTTTCCGGAGATCTGATATAACTTCCGTGAAGTTTTCCTAAAAGAAAAGGATACTTATAACAATTCTTAACAACTGCAAATGTGTGATAAATTTTCTTTAACTGTTAGCAGTAACTCCTCCTCAAGTTGTCTAGCATTTTCGTTGGCTGACTGCAAGGATTCAGACAAAGCAATCGCAAGAGAAAGGTCACTAGGATCAACCGCTTTTCGACGTGTCGGTTTCCTTCGTTGAAGTTGTGGGAGTCTTGGAGATAATTGTTCACTTACTTTTACGCTATCGGGAACTCCATGTTTAAGCAACTGTGATCTTTCACTTGGGACAACTTTTTTTATAGTATCACATGTTTCAGTTTTCTCTGGAGCACTTAGTATTGTTGAAGTTTCACCTGATTCCGCAAATTCACTTTCACTTTTAGCCTGAGTTAATTTTAGTTTCTTTTGAACTAATTTACTTTGTGTTTGATCATCAACACTGCTGGAAACTGATGCACCGTTGTTACTTTTTATAGTTGCTTTCCTTGAAAATTGTTAAAATTTATTTGTTTCTATAAAATATGGTTTTTAAATTCTCACCTTTCTGCCCTCAGTGGGCGAGTTACAATGAAATCATCCATGCTGTCATCCAACGGTGCATCATCCTCATCCTTTTTAAGTTTTTGGCCATGATTTCTGGAAAGCTTCATTAACTTCTTATTTGGTAACATTTTTGTTCAAAAGTAAAGGCCTTTATTTTGGTCAAACAAAAGAATACACATTACTACATTCCATCATCATTAATAGAACACAAACATGTCTATACTACCAGGAGATTTTACAACTCTATTATCTTCGCTGATTTCTTTCTTCTCCAACTAAGTTTACCATGTCTTCTTGTTTGATTTCAACTGATGATTTAAACCAAGGTTTTGGTTTACTTCTCTCTGTACTAGTGACATCAACTCCATACTTTGCAAGACTAGATGAAAAACGATCCCAAGCAGAAAAACTAGAAAAAAACATTTCGACCTTATAAATACTTGTAATAGAAAATATATTACTCAAGCACAAGGGCTTACTTACTGGACTACTAGGCCAATCACAGTTGATATTCCTAAGATTCCAAAAGCAAATTTATTGGCAAGTGCATTTGCAGCAGTCCCTCTTAGTCTTCTTGGCTTAACTGGTGGCCTATTTTCCATAATATATTTGGTATAAAGTATTGTTTGTGATAAGAATGCTAGACTGCCGTTCAGTGTTCAGTTCAGAAGTTCTTAAATGTTAAATGACCAATTCTGTTCCATGAATATTTTCGCGACCGCATTGAAAATTGAAGAAAAGCAGACGAATGGCTTTCTTAACGATCATTTGTTTTGAGTAGGCAAATTCCAAGGTTGTAATTTCGATAATAATTAGAAAAATTATCAAAAACAATCCCATTATTCTGAAAAACTGTTTGTAAAAATCGAGAAATGAACAAATGAGATTTACATAACATTAAATTGAAAGATAGATTTTTTTATCACAACATAGCAACGCCACCAATAGGGCTGTGGCCCGGGACGTTTTTAGCGGGTTTTTTTTTAATGGGTTTTTTAGACGGGTTTTTCTTCTTCCGCGGGTCGTAGCGGGTTGGGCCAACTGAGTGACCGGGTTTGGCCCGGGCCAACCCATGGGTCAAAAAATTTATACCGGTCGGGTAACGGCCCGGGTAAAAAATCGGGTCAAACACACTTTTTTTTTTACAAACTTAAAAAAATTCCCTAAATTTCTTAATTATCTTCTTCTTCCAACAGTGACACGTCAATTCTGTCTTCTGAACACCCCTGAACGCCCTTTTCTATCACTTATCTTACTTTTCATGCTACGAAATTATCGTAGAGCATTTGGCGGCAATATTTTGAGGCCGCAGGCATAGAGAATAACGAGCTTCTCTATTTGACTACTAGATGGCGCCACCGCTCGGGTTGGCCCGCGGGCCCGGGGGTTCAACCCGTCGCCCGCCCCGTTAAAAAAAATGCCTCGGTGGGTCGAGTCGGGTTGGGTTTTTTTTCGTTCAGCCCGGGCGGTGGCCCGGGTTTTCATCGCCCGGGCCACAGCCCTAGCCACCAACTGTGTAATGTACACAGTTGGTGGGCGCCAAAAAGTAGTTGGCAACACTGTACACGCGTCAAATCTTGGTTTGACGTTTATCTCAGTTACGCTACCTTTTTGTCCTTGTGTCAAACCGGCTTTGTTTTTAACGTGCGATATAACAAACGCAGTAAATCTATTTGGAAAAAGAAACAAAATAATAAGCTTACATTCCTGAAACAATACAAGAATCAATATCTTTCTAAAAATGGTAAACAATTTTTTAATTTGCACATAAAACTGATAAAAGCTTTGAAGTTATTAAGTATGCATTTATTACATTTACAGATTAGCGTGGAATCTATGAGTCGTTATGTTTCACCAGTCAATCCATCTGTTTATCCACATCTTTCAGTTCTTTTACTGCTGATTGGAACATTCTTCACAGCTTGGTTTTTTGTCTATGAAGTGACCAGCACAAAGATTACCCGGGACCTGTCAAAAGAGCTGCTGATCGCATTTGTTGCCTCCCTATTTATGGGGTTTGGATTGATGTTCCTAATGCTTTGGGTTGGAATTTATGTTTGAACATTGCTGCTTCATTGTTAATACAGAAAATCTGAATTCTAGTCAGTGAGTTATCATTTTGGACCATCTACTACCATGATCTTTTTTCGATGTCAAGGGTTGACTGGTAAGACACAAGTGTAGTAAAAATTAAATTATTGTTTTTCAACCAAGATTGAAAGCTTTTCAATTTTGCTGTTTGTCAGTTGTCCTCAACTGATCAACATAGAATTACAAATACTTAAGAAATATTCAATTTCAACTGTTATCGTTTGGATTCCAAGCCAAAATAAGTACCACCATGTATTCCAAATGAAGCACATGGTTATAGAGCACATGTTAAAAGGTTTATATTGCAATAATTCCAATTACATTATTGTCCTTGTTCTTCATTGAATTCAAACTTTATTTGCTCCATTCTTTCCAGGAAATGAAAACAAAATGTATAAATAGTTTAAATATAGCAAAAAATTCCATGTGGAAGTAGGGAAGGGCAGGTGTCAAACATCTACCGTTTCCAACTTTCCGCCTTTTACCGCTTTTACCAAACAAGTTCGTTGAATAATCTAACAACGTGGCAACGTTCAACCAACGACTTTTACCGCCAGGTGTCAGTCGACAAAAATAAATGTCCACGCGTTGATGGGCTCTTCAATTCCGGCAAAATTTAACCATTTATACGCAGTTTTCTAGTAAGTAACACTTAAAATATGTAAAAGTTCACTTAGTTTTAGTGTTGTGTTGGGTTAAATGTGTACCAGGACAGTTAATGTTGATACATAAC
This sequence comes from Daphnia pulex, assembly GCF_021134715.1. Classification (NCBI taxonomy): domain Eukaryota; kingdom Metazoa; phylum Arthropoda; class Branchiopoda; order Diplostraca; family Daphniidae; genus Daphnia; species Daphnia pulex. The sequence goes on along the minus strand of NC_060020.1, from coordinate 2,317,949 downwards.
TTGCTTAAATAGTGATGGGTATGGCCCAGTCTTCTTCCATACAGCGTAACGTGCAGACGCATGTTGGAGGGCGCGCCATCTTTGTTTAAAGGAAAGGGTGAACCTTGAATACCATTCCTCAACGAGGGCTTAAAAATTGGCCCTATTTGTTTTCAAATTATTTTTTCGGAATTTTATCGGTATCTGATAATTCTATATTGCGATTGTGCTATCGTTAGACGTTTATCAAAGTATTTTTGCATTATTTTCGTTTTTTCATGTCCATCCACTCTTTGTTTTTGTTCTCCATTACGACATTTCACCGTCTTTAACAACTGGGTTTCTGTTAGTGCCTCAAATTATTTAGGTATTATATTTGCTATTTAGACACGTACGTGTCTAGATGTACGCAAAAGTTGGCTATTTTGCTACATTTTAAATTTTTACGATTTGAAAATAGCCTAAAAATTATCTTACGTTCATTAGTCAAAGTAGTAGAACACGTCATTCTCGTTCAACATCGTGAAAAATAAGATATTGTAAAGGTACCAAAATACGTATTGGATTCAAAGGGCTCTTTTTTCCTAATTATAGATTGTCTTTATTGTTTTCGTATTTTTTGCGTATATATTTAATGTATCTATCATCATTAGCTGTCTATTTGTTTCCATTTCCGTCTCTTTTTTAAATAATTTTTCAAAATTCCTGTGTTTAATTAGGAAAAGAAGAGAACATTTTTGTCGTTGTAATTATTCGTAGACCGTAGTTTAACCGGCTTCGGTTACTGTGATACATAGTAGATGAGTCTAGGTTCACATGAAATTTACTTTATTTACTCAAAAGAGATATGTCTATCAGGTTCCTAGTTGTCAAGAATGTACATTTTTCAAAATCATATAAAATTTAGTCCAACAACATCATTGAGATTTCAATGGTACAATCAATCTTGGGGGGAGGGGGTAACGCTTGAACGCATTCGGGGCTTCAAATAATCTTGTTTATAATTTTGAAGTTGTATCAACAGCTTTATTATTGGGGTGGGGGGAAATCAGCTTAGAATGTAGCTACTTGAAGAAGTATGCTAATAGAACGTGTCAAGAGTGAAACAAAATTAAATGTACTCATAGGAGTACATTTCCCTGCAGTTATTCTAGCTTCGAGCTATTCGAAAGATTGGTTTAGTAAAACACCCCTTCTTTCTTTAAAAGACGCGACTCTCCCCTCTCCGTTTTATCTTGGTACCTGCTCTTTATCCTTGAAAAAATTTTACGTAGTGAAGCTTGTTCTCATTGCTGAAATTTATTTAACATGCGTATGTGAATATATTATTAAATAGTTCATTTATTTAGAGATAAGAGTGTTGTTAAGCTATTGTTAATAAATTGAAAGTTCTCTTGATTTAATTTTGATTATTTTTGCAGGTTCATTTTTTTTAGACTCTCAGGCAACCATAAATTCGTATTCGAATTTGGATTGTCATTAAAATGGTTCGCCCCTGCTGTATATGTGGCGTCAAGAAGAATAGCGAGGCAGCAGCAAATGGAATTCGATTTTTCAAGTAAATAAAACAAAAAAAAAAAAATAATAATAATAAAAAATTTTGTGTCAATATTTTTATTTAACAGATTTCCAAGTGCTAAAAGCGAATCACATTCTAATTGGATAAAGACAATACGTCATCACTCCACGAAAATCTCACGTCAGTTTACTCCTAGGAGGAATTCCATCGTCTGCTCCAGTCATTTTGAGGACAGTTGTTTTAATCGTAGCTACAGGAAGTTACAATTGAAACAGGGCTCTATTCCAACAATTTTCAAGTTTGACGATTCATCCAAACAGGTATAAAATAATAAAGCTAAGATTTATAAAAATGACGATAAGTTTTTATGTTTAATTCTTAGGTGGCCTCAACTCAATGCGATGAGGCATCCAATGTGGAAGAAGAGAAAGGAGGTAATTCCGAAGGCAATACCGAAGGCAATACCGAAGGCAATACCGAAGGCAATACCGAAGGCAATACAGAAGGAAATACAGAAGGAAATACTAGTACTTCAGCTATGCGGGACTATGTATCCGATGGATCTTCTTCTTTGTCTCCTCCCGTGCTTGTCCCTCTCCAAGATGTCAATTCAGATTTTGAAGAAACTATCGAAGACCCACCTGACTTAGAATTATATGAAATCAATCGTGGTACATTTTTAAATTTTGGACTAGCAGACGATATTTTATTGATCTCTTTTATGTTTCTTACAGATTATGACGAGAGTACAGGCTTGACAAGTTTTGCAGACTTGGACATGATCAAAATGGACCATATTGGAAGTGTAGCCGATATCTTGGGACCAGATCCGTACATGCAAGATGAAAGTATTGTAATGGATGAGCGACCCGATTCTAGTATTGGAGAAGAGAGAGATGAAGTGGATGGCCAGACCATCTTGTCATTCACGAGTGCAGAAGAAATGCATGAGTTTGCTCACCGAGAAGCAAGCAGCAGATTGACAAAAACAAACGACTTTAGACAAATCAAGGGATGGAGGAACAAGTTCCATCAATTGACGCCTTCATTGTCTCCATCTCCCTGCTCATCACCTGTTTCAATTCCGGCTCGGTCTGCAGTTTCCGCCTCCGAAAATTCTAAGTCACCACTTCCCTCGCACTTTTCTAGATTGCGTGATATACCAAGCACTTCTTTTGAAGTTGAAAATGACAAAAAATGTGCTGCGATGTGTGAAAAAATGTCTCCTAATTCCAACAAACAGAGACCAACTAGTCCAGTTGAGGAGGCTGTTGTTATTCCATCAGAAGAAACGGTTGAGCCATTAGAAGAAAAGGCGAATTCGTCTTTAGAAACGACTGTGCCGTTGGATGATGTAATTACACGTCCAGAAGAAATGGAGGAACCTTTAGAAGAAACAGCCGAACCAGAAGAAACGGTGGAACCTTTAGAAGAAACAGCCGAACAAGAAGAAACGGCCGAACCTTCAGACGAATCAACTGAAGCTTTTCCTGATCTCGGAGTCGATGGTTCAATTTCGTACGACTATGCCAAGTTTGCTGCGTCAGCCGCCTGCTTTCCTTTTGGTGAAAAACGTGGCAAGGTAGCCAAGAAGGCAGATAATCCTCCTCCTGCAAGTAAAAAAGTTTCTCTTCGACCAAAGAATTCTGCTACTCGTGTGCGTCCAGTTAAACAATTGGTAGTACAAGATACTCAAATATTGCCTAATGTGGACATTGACGAAGTTCCAAGCAGTGACATTATCGGCTTTGACGATTCAATTGAAGATGTTCTCGTCCAAGAAGAGGAGTACGTTGAAGTTTATGGTAATTTTATTCTATTTTCATTTAAAATAAGACAAAAAAAAATTAATTGCTGATGCTTTTTCAACTAGATGTTCCGGGAAATTTGGAGCTCCCTACCGTTGATTGCGGCCAACTATTCTGCAGACTAGGCTGCATCTGTGACACATTAATAAAAACTAGGAATCGCCCAAAAATGTCAATGGAGCATTGTGGTTTACCCGAATGCATGCTGCAATGTGTCTGTGGATATCAGCAAGGCAAACCTTCAAGTCGCAAATGCTTTGCCTCGCTACTCAAGGGAAACGAGTCTTTTTACAGCAAGATTAATTGGTCAGGTGAGCGACGGCGACGTGAAAGAAGAGTGCCTGAACGCTTCTCCGAGTTCCACCTCGGAAATGAATCTTCGTCGTCTGTTTCAAATCGTTCGTCGGAAGAATTCAAGCCTGTTGAATCGAAGAGCAAAAATAGCCACCATCGGGCGAGTAATTCCAATGCATCTCGTCCATCAAGCCCGTTTAAGAATGCAAGCCCGCCGCAACAAGGTTCAATGCCGCCGCAAAGTGTTGTTCGAGACTCACCCTCAGCGAGTAGGAAATGGGAACCTTTCCGCGTCAAAGTCTGTGCCGACGAGATCAAATTATTGCGCTGGGATAGTTTCGTCAGCCTCTCGAAGGTTTACGTTGCTCCTGATCACGATATTTTCTGCATGGAACACACGATGTACGGCTGCCCCTGCATTGAAACCGATCGAAGAATCATTCGCATTGCGTCAAAATACGTACCATTGCCACTTATTGATACCACTAGAAATGCCGATATCAAGTCACCAACTTCATCTGCCAAAAAATTTAAAGCACGAAATGTTACAAACAGTCCGACGTCCACGTCCAAAAACGTTGCGAAAAAACACACGAATCCCAATATGAGATTTGCCACCAAATCAAAAGTAACAGAGGAGACTGCAGAGCCCCCTCCTCAAGAACCGGTCGCTAAAACCTCTTCATTGTCTAAAATGCGCAAGTTACTAAGTGACGAGCGCTTTCAATTGCAGAAGCTCATGACAGAAGAAAAAAAGCGTGCGTTTGACGAAGAAGTTGATTTGACCGTTCGACAAGGCCAAACGGTTCAATTGGTAGCTTGGATTCGTTTCCATCGGATTTATCACGCTGGGCGTATCCACATCCGTTTCCTAAGTCGCCGTGCTGGACCGGTTATCTTGGTTATGCGCCCAACTGAAATTGTAGCAGCAGACATAACGTGTGATATTCAAGATATGAAGTGCAACAACAACTCTCCGGAAATCGTGAAAGAATTGCTCGACCCTTGCATTTCACCTGAGGAGACTTCGCGATACGCCTTTCTTCTTTGTGACGGAGTTAAGTGGGAATTGGTGGGTTGTCTTTCTTTGAAGGCTTCCAATGATGCACCGACTTCCACTGCACCGACTTCCACTGCACCGCCTCCGGTTCCATTGGACACTCCGGCATTACCTCAATCTCCTCCGCCGTCCCAACATTCGATCTTCACGAACGAGCTCCCTCCTGTAGTACTAGAAGAACAAGATGCTCAACGGAAACGAATTACCAGTCAAATGAAGTTTCTCGCCAAAATGCCGAATAGGAAAGATAACTCGATCTATCCTTCACCTATTGAACGCTCCAGTGCGTTGGAACTGAAACGTTTGCTGTTGGAACAAAGGCTCAGCGTAATCAATTCAAAGCTTACCTTGCCACAACCGAAACAGAGCGCCAATTTTAAGCAACTAAAACACAGAAGTCGGGCATTAACTGCTCCGAATCTGCCCACTGCTCCGAATTTGCCCACTGCTCCAGTGGTCGAGAAAACAGTCATCGCCGAAGAGTTGCCGCCTTTGTCACTTCCTGAAGCAGATCCTTCCATCCAAGCACCTCCGAAAACTGCCCGGCGCAAATGGAAACGTAAACCGGACATGACTTACCTTATTCCGGATCAGTGTATTTTGCCGGATGACCTGGAAGATGTGCCGAATGTCTCTCTCACTGAAACACTGCCCGAACGACAGCCGAGAAGCAAAATTCACATCTTACCCGATTTGGCGATCGGTCAATTAGGGAATGAATTTAGCCAATCGTTGTATCCTGCAGCCGAGAAGCTTGCCATGTTTTCTCGGCTCATCCAAAATAGTCGAAATGATTCCTTCGGTGGTGGTAATTCTTCAAATTTTGATGACACATCGATGCTTGTCTCGGATCGTAGTCGCCCGGCAAAACGTTCGCATCCGAAAGTTGAACGTCTTTCTCTGCCTGTTGCTGTACCTACTCCACTGATTGCTTCCGAGTGTGCTGTGCCAAACAAACCGCCATCAGAAGTTACTGTATTGAAGCTTCAGCCAATTGGATCATCCCTCCCTAGTGGTGTTACTGGACAGAATACAGTGAGACGCATCCGCATTCTTACACCTCAGTCAAACGGAGGAGGAGGAAACGGCCTTGTACCAGTATTGACATCTCGGAACGGCCTGGAACCTACCGTAATTCAACAACAGCGGCTGCACTGGAGCAGTAAAGGAGTGAAGCCACCGGTCAACACGAAATGCGCCCCAACACCCTCAATATCCGAATCTTTGATAACCGTCCTGCCCATTCCGACACCTGCTGTAGTCGGGCAGAATGTACCAGCTCTACCGTCCAAGACCGTTGACGCAAGTGGTATTGTACAATGTACCGATCTTATTCCAAACCAAGATGGAAAAACACCTCTGATCACTTCAGCTTTACCGATTCCGGATTGGTCAACCCAACTGTTGATGAAGGCAAACGCAGCCGCTTCAGAAAACGCTTCTAATGGTGGTGTTAAGCTTCTAGAAAAGGAAGAAAGGGCAGAAAAGGAAAGAGAACAACCGAGGAAGTCAACATCTCCTCCTATTGTAATTGCAGAATCATCAACAGAGGCTGAATTATCAACAAGCTGTGTATTCCCCAAAATCTCGACAGCTGAGGTCATTACCGTGAAATCTCCTCCAGGAAATGCATCTCATAGACTGAAAATCATCTTGGAAGCCATGGAGGGCGAGCACCGAGATCTCTGCCCAAATCGTGCCAGCATGATTCTGCCATTACATAACATCGATGATCAGTGGTGCATTGTTTCGATCGATCATGTCCCAGACAGTGGATTTCAAGTCCCTGGAGTGACAGTGTTTATTCCACGTGAAATGCTAGGGCGCGCAGCTTCCACAGCGATTGAACGCAAAGCTCGCGTCTCACTTTCATTGCATTTCAAATTGAAGAACGAAGGCTCTGCCCTCAAGTCTGGCTTTGAAGTTTATGGCACACACCAACTTCCACGTCATGTTTTTCTCGGACCATTTCCGTTCAATTACCTCGAAAGCTGCGTTCCGGTTCCAATGCTAAACAGCAATGTTTGCATGTCCGTCATCAAATTGACCAAATCTATACCTGCATCAGTTGCCGATTGCGACAAAGAGGTAAAGCAACTTAAACCGACGGAACAGATTGAGGAAGCAATACAGTCTCCTGTGGCGGAGTCAACAGTCAATTCTCTTGAGCCTGTAAGTGATTCTCATACTACCATAGTAGACGACGACTCTGCTATAAAAACTCTCACCAGTTCAATTGAAGCGACAAGCGGAGTTGAGGAAACCTTAAGTAGTGTGGCAACCGGAGTGTCAGAACGCACGCTTTTATGTCATAATCCAAAAGATTCGGAAAGTGACGGAATCGAAATAATCGATGAAAAAGTTAGTTTGAACCCGGATTTCCTGCTTCAACTACCTGCATCTAGTCTATTGCGGAAGCCAACTCAATCTGAAATAATGAAAAGAACACCAATGCGAATGTTCGTCGCGCGTACACCGGGTCTACCTCCTGTCAACATTAAATTGTTCTCCGAAAATTCAGTTGTAGTCGATCACCCTTTCTTGCATGGTGAAAAGAAGATGTTCACATCTATCGATAACGCCAAGACTTGGTTGCAGACTCTGGCCATACGCAACTGTAAGAGTAAAGGATTAAGTAGCACCGCAAGTAACAGTGGAAGTGATAAATCAAAAACGAGTAATTCGACTGAAGATTCTTTTGCCAATTCTGAGTTTACTGAAGACGAAGAAATCGATGTTTGTAGCCGAACTCAGGGAGAGTCTCAAGAGCAGGAAGAAACAATCGACTCAGCATCGACAACGTCTCGAAGCCCTAAACGGATCCGGCGCTTGACAGAGAAAGCCAGAATTTTGGCCGCAACCAAATCAAAGTCGCATCGAAATAGCGATTCTACCCACGCAAGTTCTTTGAGACGTTCTCAAGATGCAAGACCGCCTCAACCGCGCAGGGTGGGACCATCGCGCAAAAACTCGATTCAGCGAATGCTGCATATTCAAAAAGAACAGGTAAACAAAATTACGTGAATTTCAAAATCACTTTCGTTTTTAATATTTGCGTATTTCTCAGGAGCGAAGAGGACTGTTGGGCAAGTTAATTCGAGATCTCGACGAGTTGTGCGCACCGGGTATTGGGCCAAGAGCAAAAATTGTCGTTTTGAAAAACGTAATTGAAGACTTTTATTTTTAAATTTAACTTTTCTTCAATTTTGATTTTGAGAAATTGAAATTTTTTTACCAACCCCTAGGCCACTACTATTGTCAAGCACTTGGAACAACAGGCGAAGGCAATGGAAAACGTTTATCATGGTTTAAAACTGCGGCGGACAGCTCTTCTCACTCAAAGAGAGCAGACATTTAACAGTAATTGAAATTTGTTTTTACCTTGTATAAAATTATTTTGCTTTAATTGAGGCTTACATTAATTCTGTTTTCCAATTCTTAGAACTACCGTCCAGTTGCAAACAAATTTTCAGCTGTTTGATGGATTCAGTGCCTCTTCCTTCTCGACATTTAACCATGACTGTGAGTGACCGTTCCAAGCGATGCCGGACTTCTTCACAAACTGATGACCAGCAAAGTCGAAATCGTGTTGCAGTTGTAGGGCCCAACAACGCTCTTTTACGCGAATCTGTTAACCGTGATATGACACAAGGTTATGTCTTGACTGGGGTAGAATCGTAAGAGAAAACGATGAAAAGAAAACAACGTGGAGTCTTCGTTTCTTCTTTAAAATTAAAAATTCAATTTTGACTATTTACTTCTATTACATGTAGCGCTTCTAGTAGTCATGTGATTTCTTTACTTTTTTTTTCATACCAAAATTTTGTTTACTGCTTTCTAAATGCATGAAAATGTGATCATGTGGATCAAAAATTTCACAAATAAAAATTCTGAATGTATTTGTAATATTCACACAGCCATTACTTATATCCATGGAAGTTCTCCCTAAAAGAAGGGTTTAACACAACCATTTCATTATGCTCAATAAATGAAGCAAGTCTAGCCATGTGAAAAGATTCAAAGAGACCAATGATGGTAAAGTCATGATCTCAACTTTAACCTCATCCTCCTCCTGTTCCACAAGGTGGTGCAGCAACTCCACTGACATTTCCTGGTCTACCTATACGTCTTTGGGTGCCACTACCACTTTTTAATGAGCAAGAAACAGACAAATATTAAAATGTATTCATGTTAAGGAATAGAAATAATTTACCTTGCTCCTGGTGTGCCATACTGGGTGACATATCTACTACCTCTTCGGTTAGACCCAGGGCTTACAAGAGTTTGAAAGCTGAAACAAACATGAACATTTAATAAATAAAAGATTGTTTGACACTTTTCTTTCTTTGCTTTACTAACAATAAAAGAACTCCGTCAATGAAATTCCAGAATGTTCTCTTAACTTTCTGGATTGACCAACCGCCATCGTTCTGGACAAGTTGCCCACCTGATGTAACGAAAGGAATTCCATTACTTAGTTTACATTAGAACATTCAAAAATACATTACTACTACCTGAAGATATGTAGACCATGATTTCAAATTCAAATTCAAATCTATAAAACTAATGGCATAACGAACAAGGTCACTTGCAACTCGTCAGCATCACTTTCTAACGTCGACTGTTGTCTGCTGTTGCAATAATGTCAAGCAAATGTCTAATCACAATAACAAACACGACTCCCTCTCGTGGTTAGTCGCCGAACTTCCTATTTTATTTTGATTACGCAAAACATTGTGAAAGGATATAAGGCAGGATTCTTGTAAAGAATTTTGTTAAGATAAAGAATTAATTGCTGCAATGAAATCTTCCGGAGTTGGTTTTCTGCAAACTCGGCTAACGGAAATGTTGGAATCCTGCAAAGCACGTTCTGTAGTAGAACCTATGCTAATAATCTAAGCAATAAAAAAATGTATTTGTTTTTAAACAACCCTCTAAAAAAATACAAGTTCATACTTTAGAATTGGCGATTAAGCCCAATTCCCGAATGAATGGTAAACTGAAATTCACGCCAGAAGGGCTAAAAAAAACTAGATAATCAGGTACCTGAAAAAAAGAAAAGAATTAGCGACACTGTAAGAATTATATTGTTTTATATTTTACTTTATGGGACAGTTGAAGAACAAAGTCCTGTAAAAGTGGGTGGGGAACAGTCACGTAGCTGTTTACTATTTCAATGGATACATCGTGTTCTGCTAGTGTTCGCGGAAGAGTATCCATCTTTAAGCTACTACACGGAAATAGGAGTGGCAGCGGGAGATAACCATTTTGAAATTCTATATGTTAAATGATAGTATACAAATTTATAAATAAAAAAATATTTTTCTGTCAAACCCTGCACTATTAATGAACTGAGATTCGCTGCATTTCCGCAATCTTGTCCTGCCAGATTCTTTAAGCCAAGAAGCGTCGCAGCCGTTTCTGCGGTTTTAATACCAACACAATAGTGTCGCTTCTCTTTCCATGCATCAGACAAATCAGCAAAAGCTTTATTAACAGATTCTGCAGATCTCTGGCTCGTTAATATCATTCCTATAAAAATAAAAATCGAAGTAAATAGCTTATTAAAAACAGCAAATAAAACGGCCAGGTAAAGCGTCAACACCTGAGTATTTTTCCGGTTGATTAAGACATTCTCTTAGATGTTCTGTTTGAAACTGAAATGAGAGTGTTGGGACCAACATTCCTATAAAGTTGTTCTCTTCTAGAATGGATAAGTAGCGATCGTCATTAGAAGTAGTTTCATCCGTAGATTTGAAAAGAGCCACTATGCCTCGTGAACCACCTGACATCGCTCGATTGCAACGGAACCCTAAAAAACAACAATAAAAAATTATTAGATTACAGATCGCCCTTTAAATACGTAAAGCAATTCAGTTGAAACACTAATCAGAAAAGAACAGTCTATAAATTCAAGAACCGAAATAGACCTTGTACTGCGGCAGATAAGACGTGACACCACTCTTCCTTGAGAAGCCGAAAACTAGACACGACTAAAGTGCGATGAGCAGTTTGATAAAGATGAACAACATTTGCGATGAGTCGGATCTCCGAAACTCCGATGACTGTCAATCTGGTCAATCTGTAAATATCATAAACGCTTCTCCTGTTTACGTTGTTACTGAATTGTAATTGATTATTTTCATGTATAATTAAAATAGAACAAATTTTTCAAATTAACTTGAACAAGGTGATGGAAAATGTCATGCAACACTGACGGTTCAATTGCAGACGAAATTATGTCAAGTGTTTCAAAAGTGATTACATAAGTGTAGTCTCATTCATGGTATTTTATAATTTCCGTCACTGCCAGTCCTTGAATTTGTGGGTGTTTAAACCAATTGCCTTACAAATTCAAAGCAATAGAAAAATGACAACTTCACAATACATAAAAGAAAACCTGGAATTTGTAAAAGCCAAAATGATGGCAGCCTCTTTGAAAAGAGTCCAAGAGGTATGTACTTTACTGTCTTGCTTTAACCTGAATTTTTCTATAAACGGAATTTTTCATTTTCCTTATAGGCGGCCGCTTTTAAAGCACCTACATTAGTAGCTGTTTCAAAAACTAAACCAGTTGATGATGTCATTGAGGCTTATCATGGTGGACAAAGACATTTTGGAGAGAACTATATTCCAGAGCTGGGAGGAAAATCAACTGATCCAAAAGTCTGTAAATTTATTAATGATATACTTGAATTATTACTGTTGTTTTAAATCTAAATTGAGTAGTACCATTCCTAGATTTTGGAAGAGTGCCCAGACATTCGTTGGCATATGATTGGCCATCTGCAAAGTAACAAAATGAAGAAACTGGCTTCTGTGCAAAATTTGTACATGGTAGAAACAATTGATTCAGTTAAAATAGCTGATGCTTTAAACAAATCCTGGGTAAAACTTAATAAAATGGAGAAACTGAAAGTTATGGTGCAGGTTAAGACCAGTGATGAAGAAAGTAAATTAAACAAGACAATTTAAAAATCATACTGCATGCTTACTATTTGTTTCTTCAATGTTTACAGGCAAAAATGGAGTTGAGCCTTCTGAAGCTATTAAGTTGGCCAAATTCATAATAGAAAAATGTTCAGAATTAGAGTTTTGCGGATTGATGACAATTGGCGCCTCTAATCATGACGTTTCTTTGGGACCTAACCCAGATTTTCTTGTAAGGTTTGCGGTATCTATAATTATTGCTAAAATAATACTAATTTTTGTTTACTTCCAATAGAAAATGATTGAATGTCACAAGGAAATCATTTGCATCCCTGATTTACCAAAAGAGTCTTTAGAATTATCAATGGGAATGTCTTCCGACTACGAACATGCGGTAATTTTCATGCCAAAATTTGAAGGAAAAAAATTTATTTTTTGAAATCATTCCTGTAAACTATTTAGATTGAGCTTGGAAGCACAAACGTAAGGGTCGGAAGCCTTATTTTTGGGTCGAGAGCCCCAAAACATGAAAAAAGTAGCAACGAATAATGAAGTGCACATGTTAAACGATGACGTTAAAATGCAAAATCCAGCAATAAAGAAAATCCACTCAACCTAGAGGTTACGCATTGAAATTTTGTTTGCGAAGCAAAGCGAGACGCTCTGATACAATTTGTAAATCTCTAAGTCGCTGTGGAGTACTTATACTTACACTTAATGGAGTAGCTTTACTGTGAGTGTCGGATGGAGTGAATTGTTCCTGAGACTCGACCGCGAAAATTTGGCTAGATTGAGTAGATTTCAGCGTTCCTTCCAGTGTAGAGAGCTCTTCCAAAAGATCTGGTAAAAAATTCATTTTTAAAAAATAAGTTATTGTATGGTACAGAGAAACGTACTTAATAGTAAACAAGAAAAACATACTTGTCAAATCGAAAGATTCTGAAATATTAGAAATTTCGTGTTTCACTTCCATATCCAGAATGGATTCCTCTCTTGTAGGTATAGTAGTGCAACGAGTTCTCCAAGTTTGTTTTGTATCGATGAAGCGAGACATTTCTGATACATCTTGCTCACTTGTTTCTTGGCAGTAATTTGAATGGAGAATTTTCCGTTTGGGTAAGCGTCCAATTCGTGTTGAGTTGGGATTATATAACAGAGTTGTACCCCGTACACTTTTCACTGGGTCACAGGGTAAATCAATGACGTCATCTGGGAATAGCATGATGGATGGAGTGCCCTTGATTTCGTTTCTTAAAGTTTCTTGTACTGTTAGATGCAGTTCAGATTCCTGCATTTGCTTCATTGAATCAATGCACTTCATTAGGTATTTGAGCACGAGTTCGGCTCTCTTCAACATCGATCTATGACCACTAAGATCGCTGACGTTTCCTACCGCTAACAAGGCAGCACCACGAAACTCCCGAAGGGCTATTAAAATTAACACAAGTTAAAATACCTAGTCTGGCAACAACCGTAACGTATTTTTGTCCTACCAAGATGAACTTCCTTTAGATAAATTTTAGCTTTAGTTGCATCGTCCCAATTTTGCCCTTCTACAATTGCCAAACATCGTGTGGTGATCAGTACAATCGGGCGACAGTGACGTTCAAGTAATACCACGTCCTGGACGTAAACATTTTTTCTAAGTTCAGTAATGTGGTTATTCAAAACCTTTTCTGCAACCTAAATTTGAAAATGATTGTAAATAATAGACATAAGAAGTTCTTTTTTCTAACACCGTACGTGACAGAAAGCAATGGGATCGGCGATAGAATCCAAGCTAGTTTGCATGTGCGTGCAGTGCTCTTGGAAGGAACGCCATAGAAATTGTAGGTGGCAACTCGCTGCTTTGTTCGTAGGATCCAAGTAGCAACTGTAAATTGCCGGTACCATTTCAGCTTCAAGTGATTCAAGGAGCTTAAGAGCGCATCTAATTACTTGAATTTCTAAGGCATACAAAATAAGTGGAAATTAAGTTGGTCGAATTACCAAATATTAAAAATTATACTTGGAAGATCTGCGGTCGATGACAGTGCAAAAAAACAGGTTTGTAAGACCCGTTCCATAACCTACAGGGTTTATTTGGGAAACATAAGATTGTACCATGGGTTGATTGTTCTATAATTTTAACTAATTGTGTTTTAAAAATACTTACATTGTCAAATTCTTCCACTTCAGCTGCGAGGTCAGAAGTATCTCGTGATGAATCCAACTCGTTATTTTTAATTGGACATTGGTGTATGAGTCTTCGTATCGGTTCGGTGCAAATAGATAAATTCTGCAAAATTAGGTAATTATTAATAATTTGATAAGCGCGTTTAGATTTCTTAATTAACCTCGACCATCATTCTAAGCAAAGAATGGTTGACACTCTGTTCCATGAGTTCCAAGAAATCACGGAAAATGTCGACGGCCAGTGATATATCACTGGGTGAGTTTTCTAAATTGTGTAGCAAAGATTGTAGTGACCGATATTCATTCAAAACACGTTGCGAATTGCGTGTTATCTGAATCCGATCTTCTTCGCACGAAAACTTGGATACGGTCATGGCGTGCTGCAGAATGAGATTCATTCGCCAACCCATTTCTTCGTCCTCAAAATGACTACGTTCAAGTTGTTCCAATACGTCGTCAATAGCGCCAAGGAAAGATGTGCCATCGCGAATATCTTCAGCTGACTGCTCTAAACCAAGAAGTTCGCTTATCTCGTCAAGCAACGAAACCAACTCTTTCACGACAAACTCCTTCGAAATCTAAAAATGAACAATCATAAAATAAATTCATAAAAGAACTTGTTTAATATATGCCTTGCTATGTTTGCTCCAGGGATAGCAAGCTATGTTCTTGATAACTTCAGCAAAGGAAGTTACTAATTTGCGAATGCAATTGAGGTGAATCCAGAATTCATTTTGCAACTTGTGATCAAGTAAATCTTGAATACGATGAGACAATTTTTCAGAGAAACTTCCAAACCGTATGATGAATTCCTGTGCAAAAGAAAATTTAACAATTTTGATCAATTGAATCTTAATACTAGATATGGCACCCTACTTTGTATAAAGACAGAATTTCATGAAGAAACTGTGTGTTCCTCATATTATAAAGAGGTTCTTTTAAGTAGTTGATGGAATATTGAAAACTTTTAATGAGCTGCTGATCCCAAAAAACAAAAATCCTTAAAAGAACTTCTAAAAGCCCAGCAATTTTCTCCTGGAATGTTTCCAAACTTGTTTCATCTGCTGTAAGCCAAAGAGAATATGTTGCTGCTTCTTCTGCTGTCATTAGCATCTCCTTGAATGTTTCAAAAGTGTTGATTGAAGGGTTAAGGTTCTTTAATTTCCTAGCGAGAAGCTCACAAAGCTGTTGGGTTGATAACCTGATGCCATCTGAGAGATGTTCTAAGCTCTGTCTCAGATGGGGCTTTTCTTCCAAATCTTTTGTTGTCAATGAGCTGATTTCTAATACCTAAACATGGAAAAAGGTACATGATTAATGCAGAGTGAAACAATTTCTAATTCAAAAACCCTCATTAAATTTGACGGCTTATTCACTAGTCACTACAACAAAAAAGGATCCATATCGTACTTGCTCGGTGAGTAATTCCAATGCATTTGTAAGAGATTTTGTCTTGATTCCATCAGCCAAATCCTCCATCATATATTTAAATTTTATAAACTTATTAGGTGTAAGCAAAAAGTTATGTTGTTGATATTTAATACTGGAAGCTCTTTTCTGTATAAAAAAACGTCAGAACTCAGAAAATTGACGAACCCACTCCTCCGTTTTTAAACTTCAAAAACATGTTCGATGGCGCGATGTTGCCATTTTCGATTAACGCTCTCTTCATAAAAAAAAATTTTCTTCGAATCCTATTTCATATTTCAAAGTTGAAAATAAAATAGTAAACAAATCACTTTATTATTTCCTCACTGAAAAAATCATGAGCAATTATTTTTAATCAGGTGCATCTAAACTTTTTTCTGAAACATTATTTTCAGTTTCATCAGCTGTTTCTTTTTGGCTTGACGTCGTTGACGAAGGATGTGTCGAATTTGAGACATGTGATTCGCATTCAGTGCTGCAATTATCATGGATGGGAGACTTGAATGTCAAGTGTTTTACGTGTAAATCATCCTTGATCGATGACTTATCAGTATTTGGAGAAACTTGGGAATGGCCAACGTTAAGCATCACTGTCACAGATCTCGTGGTGGTCACTACATCAGAAGCATGGCGGTGGGCTGGCGATTCAACGTCTTCCATAGGAGCAACATCGACGTCGACAGTGGCAGCACGCTCGTAGTTGCAACAGGTTCTTGACTTGCAACCATCCTTATTACAGGTTAGTACACAGGTTGTACTTTGTGCTGGTGTCAAATTTCCAAACTAAGGTAAAACCACATTAAAACTATTGAATTCTTGTTGATTCATGAAAGCATTAGATTTACCTTGTAGAATTCTGGTTGTAGTGTTACTCGAGTGATACCTTGACCAAGGAAAAAAATTCTGATGGGTTCCTTGACACTTAGATAAACATTTTCGTTCATGAAGACTAAATGCGCAGTAGAAATGACTCGTTCGGGAGTTAAAGCCCATACGTGTAAATCGTGAATGTTAACGACAGACGGGAAAGCATCTTTTAATCTTGTTTTCAGTTCACCAACGTCGATGTGGGCCGGTGTAGTTTGCAAAAGTATCTGTCCGGCTTGAATAACTACGATATTTCAAAAATATAAAGGTTTATAATGCGAATTGATGGGAGTAGAGGTACCAAATTGTGTTTTGTAAGCTCACTGAACGGGTAAGATGTGAGGGCAAGAATAGCAACAGAAACTATTGATAGGATGGGATCGATCAGTAGAGAAATTAAACTCTCTCCGTTCTCGTACACGACTGCAGCTGAGATCAGGGCGATGACAGTACCTGTAAAAATGACACAGAATCAGAAACTTGATTGGTTGACAGTCATTTCATTTTCATTTCATTTTACTTGCGTTGTCACGAAAGACAGAGTACATTGTTGGCCATCTTTGTGAAACTCTCGCAATAACGCCTTTGACTTTCGCATTGGAGGGTTCCATTTGCGGAATCATGCCATCCACTTCGGTTTCTTCAATATCTTGTGGTTTCCCACCAGAGCATTCATTTCTATCTGTAGTTGCCAGACGGCGCAATCCTCGACGGACAGCGTCTTCGGTGGCGACTCCATGCTGGACGACCACATCCCCTCCCGGTGTCAGAGCTAGAAAACTCCCTTGATGATGAGTAAAGCCTATGGGAAGAAAGCGTTCATCCTGTCTAGAATTTTTTGTTCCCTTTTTTTTCGATAAAAATTGATTTGTATACCTCCGATGAGCAGAATGCAAATGCAGTTGAATACTATTCCAACCCCAGCCACGATGCAGATAATCTCCGGTTGATGCATAGAATCCATGTGATCGGAATGGATTAGAGTTTGAATAGCCTCCACAACCAAGGAGAAATCCAGTGCGCTTAGAAATAGAAGGTTAACCACTGTCGATAGTACCTCCAGACGAGCCTATCATGATAGAAAGAAGGGGGGAATAAACGTGATAAACACAGCCGATTAAAATCCACACATCAAACATTTACAAGCCCAACAGTCACACCAGTCGTAATAATTTTTTTAAATGCGTAACCTTAGAACTAATCTTGGAGCCCATTTATTATTTGTTACGTGCCTACAACAGATAAGAGGTGTAAGTGCTCCATTGGATTTTGGGTTACAAAGTTTACTCATTCTAGTTCAAAGGCATGGTTTCGATGTTTTATGTCTTTGAATAACACGAGCGATTGCGCTATTTTTCTTCAGTTGAAAGCCATTGTTCTATTCTTAAATAATCGTTGAATTTATTATTCCTTATCTTAGTAGCACTCTGTTTCCCGAATTTTGAAAGACGATTAAAACAAAGTTTTGTAAAAGTATTTTTCATTGATGTTTTCAGTATCTAGTCCTTGCTTGGATTTCTTATTCAACAAAAAGTAATATAACGTAATGGCTTTCTCAGAAAAAGAAAACATCTTGGTCCTAAAACCTTATTAATGGTGTGAGCTGTCTAATATTTGGTAGGCCATGAACAGCAATAAAATGCTGCACACATTTTTTTAATTACCCATCCAAATGTGTTTGACACGCTGGATCCACGTTGGCACATCTGCATTATTCAAAAAAGAAAAAAAAAAGGACATGTTAACAACATGGTAACAACAGCAACAGAACATGTTAATTTTTTTTTTGCGATTTGAATTGACTCTTTGGACTTTGACGATTTAAAAACAAATCTGGACTTTGTGACGCTACGTGCAAAGATATCTTTAAGATTTTAGTTGAACTTCGTCGCCGCTTCAATCTTTGCTCAAGTCCAAGTATTGTTTACATTTACGTACGAAGGTTCTCGTCTATGGCGATGCCCTCGTGACATTGAAATGCGCAATTCAATTGATTGTACATTTTGTACACCAGAAATTGAAAATAGGAATTGTTGAATACCTTGATGGTGGTGATGCAACCAACTAGCGAGAATATGTTGTACAGCATGTGGTAGGCGGCCGCAAGGAGCGTGAGGGAATGAGTTATGTGACTCATAATGATTTGAACCAAAAACAAGGCGACACTAGCCACTAGAACACATATCAGCCGGTCTAGCCCGGGCTGCTTCCACAGTATATTTTTCATTTTGTGTTTATTTCTTCCACCTTCGTGCAAATTGCAGCTGAAGGGTAAGAAAAGTACAATGCACCAACACTGAACTTTCAGCTGATCTGCTCTCGAAGCTATCTAGGTCACAACTGGTTTTTTTATTTGAAGGTTTTTTGGAGGGGTGAAACTTGTTGCTAGGCAGTTTTCCGGTTCGCGTCCATGGGTAACCTAACTATGTCCTGCAGTTGACATTTGTGAAATGTTCGATTGTATTCGATAGATAGAATTCGAGTTTAAAAAAAAAAGATCGGGGAGTAGGTGTCGACTAATTGACAGCCAGCGCACAAGCGTCGGAGCAATCAAGCCTTAAGAGGCGTATCTGAAGCATGGAAAAATTAAGAGAGATAGCCAGTTGGGGAACGCCCATTTTTGCTTCTTCACCTCCGGACGCGACAACTGCTTCAATGGATTTGCCCAGTAGTTGAACACGATTATTCTACAATGTCAGACGCATATCTTTTCTCCCTTGGGGGAAGCCTTACAATATGTGGCCGGTTTATCGCTTAAAAAAATCAGTCAGACCACAATCTAATATGTACTTGTCTCAAGACTCGTCAAGTGAGATAACCAAAGTGCGTCAATACGAAATGCCCTCATGCCGTCAGTCGATGCTATCAAATATCTGACATGTTGAAACCAGACAATAAATGTATAGCCTAGGTTTTTTAGCTTAGTTTAAAGTCCGCTGCATGAAAAGAGTTGAAGGTTTTTGTTATCCAAATATTATTCATTCAATGCCGTTCATTCAAGGCAACTATTAACGTCTCGAACGAAATAGAAATGCGAAATACAGCGTAATGGTATAATACGTACAGTGCTTGCATTGTCAATTTGCCAAAATGTAGCCCGTGCACGAGGTTTCTATCTGTCAAGAAATTATGCAACTAAGCATTTTGAACGCGATATTGGCTACGCGAAATTCTGCGGTTTTTTGCGATTTGGCGTGAAAAAAAGGCGAACGGATTAGCGATGAAGTGAATCATCAGGAGGTTATAGGTTTGGCTTACAACAAACAAGAATCAACACGAAGAGAAGGAAATATAGAAGGCGGGGATGGAGGAAGAGCGTGAAAGTAAAGAAGAGAGTGAAAAAAATGTTGCGGGAATGTTCATTTTAGGAGTGGCACAGAAATAGCTCGGAACGCACAACCCGTACCAAGAAGAACTAGGCGGCGGCGACGACGACCGGCCGGCCTCCTATAGCTATGGAGCGCTACCATTCTCGCTGTTTTGTCGCTGCGATTGGTGCCGGGAGCCGCGCTGATTGTTGGTTTTGCCTTCACACAGCAGCTGAAACTGGAAAGTGTGGTAGTAGCTTGTTGGAGCATAGAGGCAGCCGCCCCGGTCCCCCCCATACCAACCAAGGGCAGCAGCAGCAGCCGAGAGCAGGGCCAGGCTATACGTACACCCACCTTCTTGAATTTCTCTCTAGCTAAAGCCGAGCCGTTAAGGGCCAACAACTAAATATGGAACGACTCAACGGCAGTCAGCTGCGATAGTTCCCCATTTTCTTTTTGCGTTCCCTCAATTCTCGCTTTGTCCTTTGCTGCTCACCGGTGTTCTTCTGGGCGAGGAAATTTGTATCCGGAAACCGCGAGCTGTTTGAAATGGAATCAAGGCTCTTGTTTCTTGTTATTTAACGGATCATTGCCCTCAGATTCCTATGCTGAGGGAATGTAAAGTTAGAACTTTCCAGATTCCCTTTTCACTGCTCAGTGAAAAGTCACAATTAATTTGTATACCTGTGTAATTATTGTACTGCTGTGCGGTAAAATTTGTACGCCAAATAAGCCAACAGTTTGCAATGCATTGTTAACTTTAATACTCGATACTTTTATGAATGAGTTTGAAGTCGATGGTGGATTGCTTAAAAAGAAATTTGATACTCTCTGATTGATTTGAAAGAGTTTATAACTCTGAAAAGTTGCTGATAGGAAAGAATGCTCATTGAAATTCCATTGGAGAATTAACTCGTGTAAACAACGCCTAACGCCCAGGGAATAGTCTTTGATATTATGGGGAACATCCGTAATGAGATCCAAAAACTCTGTTCTTGTTTGTATTGGCATCGCCATACAGTTGATGAGATTTGTATACAGTCTACGCAAAAATAGAGGCGCGGATGACTCATCGGCATCATACTCTCAACTGCATAACTTTGAGTTGGTGTACAAAGTAAACGTGAAATATTTACAGAAAAAAAAAACTATTCTTAGAGTCAATTTCAAATGTTGCCGGATGGGTTGGTTTTATCTGATTATCATTCTAGTTCGTCGATACTTTTCTTTTTATTTGTATTCCGGAAGTGTCCAAAAGAAAGCAAAAACTTGTAGACTTTTCGTATCATTTTGGTCCCTGGATAGGACAGTAAGTCTACGACGTTGGTTTCGCCCAATGCTGTGTACGTATTAGGTGTAGGAGAAACGGGGTCGGTAGTGCAGATAGATTTTTATTCGTCCGGACTGTACTACTGTAGAAGAAAGATGCTTGCTGGTCTTGTCTTCTTTGCTCTGCCGTCTTGGTGCCCCTGCTGACGACTAAAAATAGGTAGCCATCCCTTCCGCCCGGAACGGAGGAAGCGCTTACACGGTGGCTTTTGGCCTAATAAACCGAGGAGGAGAGAGTATGGACGGCGTGCAGGTCTTGTGTTGACGTCAGCTCTAACCGTTCCAGCCGCGTTCCGTGCCGTGGTACACGAGTTTATTAGGACTCGAGAACGGATTGTCCCAGTCGCTCTTTGCGTGGCAGCCCGAGTGGTTTCCAGTCGCGAACGGCTCGTTCCAGACTCCGGTGCTGCCTTTACGCTCAAGTCAACTCCACACAGACCATTCGTGTCGCCCTTCCCCCACTGTTTCTTTTTTGATCTTTTAACGTCGAAGCTTTTGTGAGTACAACAACGTCTAAGTGAAAACCATTTTCGTACCCCAAATATTTAAAAAACAAATCACACACAAGCCAAAATCAAAACGGAAGTTTCTGCAACCGACCGGAAGTGCGGATGCAGAAACACCGACTTCCTCCACTTTCAACTTGAACTAACGAAACATTTTTGATTGTTTGTTTTTTTTCTATTTTGATTTCATTCTTTCCATTTACCGAATTCACACCTATAACGTCGACTTTGGGCTGCAGAAAACTTTTCAACCATGTCTGATGAAGAAGAGTACTCGTAAGTTTGAATTTTTCGCATTGCATTTTTGTGTTTTTTGGAATTGTTAGCGGAGCTGCGTACTTTCTCCCGTTTTACACAAAGTCTAAAATGGGGACCCGTATTTTAGCGATGTATATACGAGACGTGTGCGATAGGGTATATAAAGTTCTTTTGCCCATAGTCGGACATGAAGTCTGTAGCGCGTTCCGACAACTGCGCGTTGGCTATATTTAAACGTGCTAAGCTTAGCAGCAGCAACCCAATTCTTTCTATCCTCATTCCGTCTACTACTACTACTATCCACTACCCTAGCCTCCTACCCCCCACCCACTCTTTTTCTACCACCTTTCGTCGCCCGTCTCGACGAGTCTTGGCCGTCGTGTTTATTTCCATACATCGAGGCGGGCCATCCAGCAAATACTCCGTTAGAGCCAACACACACACCACCTTTTGAGTCCTACATTCCTCTCAAATTATTTTCTCAAACACACGGAGACCAAGTTATTTTTTTTATTTTTGTGTAGGCTCTATTAAGTTATTACCTAATTATATTGTGCTATTATTGTATGCAACTGTGATATTTAATGTATTTCTTCTTTTTTGTCTCTTTTTCATGTTACCCAACGGAGCAGTGATGAGGAGGAGGTGTAAGTCATCATTTTCTTCTGCCAATTTTATCTTTCCATTACGAAACAGAGACGTTCGTCTACGTCGCACATTATCATTCATGATTACATTTAGCGAAAACAATTTCATCTCGTGCTAAAGTTCAGTCTGGCTGTCAGACGATCGGTACATATCAGGATTCAGGAGGGTTGGGACGTGGGAGGGCGTGAGAAAAAGGGCAGAGTGCGTACGTGTTCAACTGGATCGACGTTTATTAGGCACCGTGATTCGTTTCATTAACCCGAGCTTTTTCGGACTGAAACTGTTACTATTCAACATTTTATTTTCCTATTTTTTTTTCTTTCGCTGTCCAATCCGGTCTAACAACTTCTGTTACTCACATTTACTTTTTTTTTTAAGTAACGAACGACAGATTTCCATTAAATTTGTTCCTGAAAGTCAAATCATTTTCTATTAATACTCACAAACTTGATTTCTTGGTCACTCAAATGATTCAAACGCTTTCTGGGTTCACTTCATTTCAACCGCTTTCATAATGGAATTCATAATTACATTCTTTTCCGGCCGAATTTTCCATATAACTACAGCACTAAATCGTGTTAACACGCCTTTCACACAACACAATCCTGCTTACTATCTATACATTCATGGATTGCCTGACTGCCAATAATAATTCGAATGTTTTTCTCCTCTTTTCTTTCTCTCTTTCTGTTTGTCTTGTCCTTTCTGTTTTTTACAGGTCCAAGTAAGCCATCGTCTCTGCCTTTTTTTCTGAACAACAACGTGACCGTATCGTTTATTAATCGTTTCTATCGGTTGTACATATATAAGTATAGTATAGAGGTCCAGTTAAATAATTCCATCTCAACTGATAATTTACTTAGAAATACTACGTTTATTATGGGCCCCGTAACCTCCTCTATCCGCAAAACCCGCAAACATTTCCTCTTGTCCAAACACAAATATGTTCAAGTTGCAGGGCTTTCCACGATCGATTATTCTTCGTCGTGATCGAGTGTAATAATATTCTAATTCCATGGCAAAATTCCAAAATTACGAGTAACGAGAACTCTTGGAACTAATCCACATTTCTTACACCCTCTTTTATTATTTCGAAGTATTGTTACTTGTTATTTGATTTACCTTTTATTTTTTAATTTTCATTCGTCGTAAATGAGAATAATCCGCTTGCATTATAGCTTTCACGTATCTACCCAGTCGTAGTGATTTCGACTACGAAACAATTTTTTTATTTAAATTTTCTCTCATTTTACTGATTGGCTTTTTTTGTTTAAATTTATTTTTTTCATCCAATTTGTCCACCTCAAAAAAAAAAAAAATACTCGAAACAAAAACAAACAAACAAAACAAAAACAAAAATAAAAATACAAACAAAAACAAACATCGCACGGCAGAAAGGAGCCCGAAAAGAAGTAAGTTGTTTAATCAAAAACAGCCATCAGCAAACACACACACACACACATACATACATAAAAGACACGAGCCTATTGCACAAATATTGCACACCTTTTCAGCACCGAAAAAAGGGAAGGTTCACCTGCAGCGCTTGGCTTGCCGCTTTTAAACGACGTATTATCACTTACTCGATTTCTACAGCAAATTAAAGCTTTCAATGTTGACTCGTTTACGTCCGAAAAAACAAAACAAAAATAAAACATTTCTCCTATCCTTTCCCGTCCAACTCTGTCAAATCCAACTGATAAGTCTTTCGGATATCAGGAAATTTAATGTTGTGTTATTCTGTTTTTTCTCTGATTCATAATTTCTTTTCTTTATCTATTTTTTTTTTGTTCACTCTCTCCCACCCACTTGCTTGTCTCCCCTTCTCCTTTTATTCCGCGATCAATCCTGGGCCAACTCTATCACTCTTATACGATGTAACTTGCGCTCAATTCCGTCCATATCTATCCTGTCGGTTCGTACCTCAGGAAACCCCATAAGAAGGGGTAAGTTAATACAGACGCCTGCCGAAATGAGTGAGCATGGCTGATGCTGTGGTGTATACACTTTTGATTTCCTTGGTTTTTCATTTTTTCCCGGTTTCTGGGTATCCCCCCCACGGAAGACATTTTATACTACACAGGAGCGTTGTGCAATCCACGGGTCTTTCGACTTTCTCTGGTTTTCTGATTTTTGAATTTCCCCAACTTTGCAAGGTTTTTTCCCCCTAATGGGTTTGGTTTTTATTCTCTCTTGCCCTCCTCCCTGTCTCCTGATTCCATCAACTCCTGTTTTTTTTAAATCCTTTTGTCGGACGAAGAGTTTTGCATGAATCATCAGTCAATCCCCCCAACAAATCAAGCACCTCCTTCCCGTTCTATCGTGTTTTTTTTTCCTAGTGTGCTTCCACGTTTGTAAAACTTTGTTTTTACTGGGTTTGGGCTTTTATTGGCCATGTGTTGATTTAGATTCTATAGTTTGTAGTGGTGATGATGTTTTAGATTTCTACCTCACTTCTGTGTCCCTCTTTTAATTATTTTCAAAGAGTGTCTGTTTTTCTCTTCACTTTTATAGAGTCATGATCCCGTCTGAAAACGGATGTCTTTGTGTGATGAATGTGTGATTTGATGCGCGCTGAAGCCAAAAACACATTAGAAATTCCTCCTCCTGAAATTAGAAAGAAACAAACAGACAAAACACCTCGAGTGAACGAGGCTGTCGAGTTTGATTGTCTTTTTTTTTTTTTTTTTTAAATAGATAGTCGTTTTAGAACTTGTTACCCCTTGGATAAATAATAGATTTATCCTTTTTATTTGACACATCACAAACACATTAGTAGAAAAAAAAAATGAATTAGAACATTTTTTTAGTTCCTTTTATGGATTGTGGGTTATCTAATCGTAATGCGTGTGTTTATTAGAGCTCCGGCTCCGGCTCATCATGAAGATGAAGGACCCCAAGGTGCTGATGTCCTCAAGGTAAAGACGCATCATTTTCTCTTGTTTGTAATGTGTCATCAAAGCTAATGTCCTTATTTAATCGCAGCACCGTCAAGACCAGAAACGAGCTGAGTTGGAGATTCAGCTGAAGGAATACATCGACGAATGGCGCAAACAGCGCGTCAAGGAAGAAGAGGACCTCAAGCGTCTCAAGGAAAAGCAAGCCAAGCGCAAGGTATAACTCCTCTCTCAAAGTTCTGCTTACTGGATTTGATTAACCTTTTGAATGATGTCAATTGATTACAGGTGTTGCGTGAGGAAGAAGACAAGAAATTGGCAACGATGAAGAAAGAGGAAGAAGACCGTCTTCGCCGCTTGGTTGAGGAGAAGAAGCAAGGTGAGTTGGAGGAGAAACGAAGACGATTGGCTGAAGTTGAACAGAAGCGACAGGCTGCCGATAAAGTCTCAAAGGTAACATATGATGTATTTAGAATTATTCAGGGCTTGAAACTTAATTGAGACTATTATTTGGGCATTCTAGGACAAGGCCGCCATCAGCTCCAACTTCAAAGTTGTTAAGAAAGGAACCGCCGATCCTACCGCTGCCCAGGCATCCACTGGTGGTATGGACAAAGTATGTGTCGCCCATCACCAGAAACGTTCTATCAATTCCTAGCTAACTCTTGCTGTTGTTTAACTCGATAGTTCTCCAACGTGGAATCGGCCCGTAACGACTTGTTGAAGTCCAAAGAGCAGTTGGAAGAAGAAAAGAAAATTTCGCTCTCCTTCCGTATCAAACCTTTGGAAATCGATGGCCTGGGTGCGTCTAACAATCCTGTTCTTTCTGTATTTTTTTAGCATCACTCGATTGATCAAATTATTCTTTGAATCAGGTTGCGATGGTCTTAGAAAGAAGGCCACCGAACTTTGGCAGACAATCGTCACCTTAGAAACTGAGAAGTACGATCTTGAAGAGCGCTCCAAGCGTCAAGACTACGACGTAAGATCAAACGTTCCTTTTATTTGTTCTTTTTTGTTTTACTTATAGTTGTTGATACCCTAATCATGACGTTGAAACAGGGCGATTTTTGGTAGAGACCTATAACTTAATTGTGGGAGGGTTGCAGTAAGCTGTTTAAGCAATTTGAAATTACTTAATTTTGATTTCGGATGTTGTCGAATCTAGTTGAAAGAGTTGAAGGAAAGGCAGAGGCAGCAGAACAGGCAAAAAGCCTTGAAACTTGGATTGGACCCAGAGTAAGTCGTTGGGGATGTCGGTAGTTTTGTAGTGTACAAAAGTGGTTGCAAATAGCGTGCAACAGCATCGAATGAGTCATCCAACCTGTTCATTTTAAACAAAAACAAAACGAGTGTTTAAATAAATAGGAGACGCAAACAGTAGTAGATTGTGCTGTCCCACTAGCGCTGTAATTAGCTGGCTCTCATTATATATTTGCAGTTGTACAGCGCCAAATTCACCTACACCATCGATTTTCACGATAAATAGAGTTTAGATATTGCTTGGTGTATCACAGTTATAGAGTAGATAACTGATGACAGTTACGAACGCGATGTTTTGTTTGTGGTAGTTTAATGAGTGATGACTAATTCTCTTTCACGTTTTTCCCATTATTTTGTCGCCCATCCAATTGATGGTGATTATTAAAAAACACGCCTTGTGTGTGTGTTTGTAGCTCAAAGAGCTGAAAGAGAGGCAGAAGCAGCAGCTTAGGCATAAAGCTCTTAAGAGAGGATTAGATCCTGAGTAAGTGATCGTGTCGCCCTTTTATGTGTAACTTCACTTCATTTTTACATCCTTTCAATAACGGGCACAAATTATTATTTCTTTGAGTTTTTATATTACCGACGGCGAAATAATTGACCAGCTTTTTTTTTATGTTCATTCATTTCTCTATCTCTCAATCGGTTCGATTTTTGATAACCGAATTTTTTAGACCCACTTTTTGCGGACCGGCCGTTTCTCCTTTGCAAATTATTAAATTCAGTTTTTTTAATAAGATTCAAACATAACTGCCTGCGCCGTTTTATTTTCAGTTTATTGGCTTTTCTCCTCCTCAGCTTGTTTGGCTTTGTGTTGAAATACCTGCGGAATGAATTATGCGTTATCATTTGCATGCGTTTATACTTTCGTGTTTTATTTACCAAACAAATCACAATTCAATTCCATGTCAACTAATTCTTGTTTTATCTTTGAACAGGGCTTTAACTGGAAAGTACCCGGTAAGCTACCATTTTCCATTTTCTAGTCATATTTTACAATTTTATTAGCATTTTACAAAAAAAACTTATTATTTACAGTAATTTACTCTAGTATACCATTACATTAAGTACCCTAGTTAAGTTGAAATGAAGCAGTGAACCGTTGTTTTAATAATATTCGCTAATCCCGTCTCCAACCAAAAATCAACCGTCATCATTCAGCCCAAAGTCAAGTTGGCTTCCAAGTTTGAGCGAAAGTTCGATCAGCGCACATTCGTCGACAAGAAAGGCCTTTTCGATGGTGTAAGTTTTGTGGACGCGTCGTCTCCACCTTCCTCCAAGCTCCTTCCACGGCCCCCTTCGCCTCCCCCAAAACAACAAAAGAGTCGAATCAATCCAAACGATCGTTTTTCAACAACATTCCAAATTGACTTTTTTTTTTCTTTCCACTGCGGATGTGCATACATAATTTGTTAGTGCCATTTCGGAAACGCGACGGCACCGCTACAGCCTACAGCACGCGTCCGGTCTTAAAGCACCAAAAAACTGCTGATCTTTATTTTTGACAAAAAAACACGATCACGCGATCACAAAAATAAGCAGAAGCTCAAAACAAAAACCCAACAAACAAAACAAAAAATCACACATACACACTTTTAATACGGTACGTGTAGTAACACAAACTGCATCGAACAAAAGCAAGTTGCAAGTATCCTCTTTGACAAACCGACCACACCCAACTTTGTACACCCCCCGCCAAACTACATATACTGCCTTGATCATGTTTGCCAGAGCAAAGCAGAATCGAACTCAAAAAAACATCAGCCAATCGCTGCTGACGGAAGTTAACCACCAAACCTCATGATCCCTCCCCGTACCTCCAATTATGATGTTAGCAAAAATCCCTCCCAGAAAAATCCACCCAACCTCAAACTATTGCGAAAGGAATCAATTAGAAGCTGAGAACATGTTGACAAATCACAGCATTTTGTTTGAACCGAACGCAGTACGATGTATATACATATATCGCATGTTTATATTGTATCATCCACTCATAGTTATGATGGTTATGTGAAACATCCGATAGTCCGGATTCGAATAGTCCCTCCTTTCCTACAAGCAGTTGCAGGTTCCTTTTTCAAAAAGAAAGAATCGGTTCCTCGATGCTCGATAGACCTACTTAGAAGTTATTTTTTTTTTGTTTATTTACGATTGATTAAGCACAAGTACAGTACTCTAGTAGAATTATTCGATACAATGTTTTGGGGATTTGATTTTGAACGTATCAATTGCCCAATTCTGATCCCCCACTCTTTTTCCACCATCCACCGCTTGCTGCCTTTCCGGTATGTCGTTGACCACAACCAACAACTAGCCCAAAATCGCACTGGCCTCGAAATTTGAGCGCCGTGTCGACCACAGGACTTACTCGGATAAGAAGGACCTCTTTGCCGGTGTAAGTAAACCCCCACCTTTCACTCCATCCACCCTCCACACAAAAACAAAACATTTCAAAAGCCATTATTTCTCTTGCTTCTTTATTCGTCGTTTTTTTCTTTTCTTTTTCATGATTTTTCATTTCTTCTGAAAGATAATTTTTTTTGTCTTGTTTTTGTCACATTTCTTGAATTACTTTTCAAAATTTTTCGTCGCTTTTTTATTTATTTATTTTTTCCTTTTCTTCGTTCGATATTCGACCGTTGTCCGTTTTCCGTGAGGTTTCATTGGCATTTTTTTTTCGTGACCGTTTTGGAGGTGTATCCCAACGTCTTCATTCCCCAAATTCTTTGACTTCCATTCTCGGATGCGGTCCCGTCATTCCTCCCGTCCATCCCGCTCCTGTGTATATTTACTGAAACTTGCATGCGGCTTTTATTATTGGCACGCCTTTGGAACGGTATGCATGCAACACAAAAATCGAATCGCTTCATATTTGGCTACTTGTTGCGTGTTCGTTTCCACAACACTTTATGCACCTCAACATAATGCGTATTAACGCAATTGTTTGTTGATTTCCAATTTCATTGGATTTTTAATTGCGTTCCGTTTTCCGCTTTTCTCATCTGTTTTTAAAACGATCTTTGATCGAGTTTCACGTCATGTCGACTGCCTTTTTTAAAAATTCAGTCTCTCGTCATCTGTACCGTCCTTTGGACTGATTCGCTCTTCTTCTTGTTCTCGTTTTCGTGTTTACTTTTGTCTTAATTTTTATATTCTCTATTTTTTCATTCATTCATTTTTGGTTTCATTTAATGACACAAAAATGTCATCGTCACACGTGGTCTTCGACACCGTCACCTGAATCTGGCTGAATTCAATTTTGAACACGAAATTAAAAAACACACAAATCAAACACACAAACAAAGGGATGGGACGTTATTGTGAAAGACGTCGATGAAAAGTCCTGGCAGGAGAAGTACACCGAGTATACGACTCGCCCCAAGAGTAAGTCTTTGATGCCCAGCGCATCATCGATTGTAAACTCTGATGATGATGTTCCTTAAGAAAACACACACACACATAAAAAGAGCACTCAGTGATTTTCTTAATTTGTTAAGGCTTCCGCTTCCGAAATGCCGATTTTTTTTTTACATCTACACACACTTGCTTTGCTTTTAATTCCCATTCTTTAATTTTTTGTTAAAATTCCCGCCATGTTTGTTAGAAATTGATTGATTTTCTTTTAAAACCTGAAACGGGTGTGGGTGTGTCTCGTAATAATTGCAATCATTTCGAATTCCGACTCGCGCCAACTGATCAAAATCTTTAAGGTAAGCGACGGTGTCTCGCCAAAATTGATTCAACCGAGCACGTGTGACGAAATTTTATTATTATTTACTTTTTAAAAAACATTTCTTTTATTTCTCCAGTCTGTATTCTACAATTCTTTCTTTAAACTTTTATTTTTTTACTGTCTGGCACGTTATATCGTTCCTCTCCGACTCTCCTCCCACCACAATTTCTCTCCTTTTTATCTAACTTTTTTTTAAACTGAAACACGAGCCCATCTTTAACTTTCGGATGCTTTTTCGGATATTGGTGGGTATCCATCCCCGTTTCTGTTTTTATAGGGCTGGATTGCCACATACTCTGAAGGCGAAGAGAAAGCCTGGAAGGACAAATACGAGGCTTTCCAGACCCGCGAATACAAAGGTATGTTCTTTCGATCTATCCTCGCCAATTGGACTCTATCGAGTGGTTTTTTTTTAACCCCGTCTCTTTTCCATATCACCTCTGTCTATCCTCCCTCTCTTACCTTTTAGAATTGTTCAATGCTCGCGTTATTTTCTGTTTTTGTGTGTGAGTTAATCGTCAGTGAGATTCACCACCTTGTAGCTTATAGCCTTGAATAGCAGACGATTGAGACTCTGCTATTGACAAGAAGTCCAACTAGGTTTATTCCAATGATTGATCGTAAGTATAGTGTTAAGTTTGCGTTCAAATGGGGAATAGAATTCCTTGAAACTAAAAACAAAGTCGTCGTGTGCGTGTGTTGGCTTTTTCGTTAAACAAAAATTGATCTAACATTGTGTCAAATCATGTTTAAAAAAACACCACTTTTCAAAATTTGATTCAAGTAGAATTGTCAATTTGTCCACTAGTCGTGTGATTGTCGTGTGACGCAGTAGTAAACTGTGTTGCACATTGTTGTTGTGTTCAAAGCTTGCTCCGCTGAGATAGGCAAAAGATTAAGTGTTGATTGTGTTTGATTGCTTATTGGGATCTTATTAACAATTGACTTAACCGACAGCTAAACTCCCCAAATGGTTCGGTGAGCGACCTGGCAAAAAGAAGGGAGATACCGACAGCCCGGACGGAGAGGAAGCCGAGCCCAAGGACGTGGATGTGGATGATTTCCTGGAACCTCCACCCCCAGTCGTTGAAGAGGAGGAGGAGGAAGAGGTGGAAGAAGAGGAAGAGGAAGAAGAAGAAGAGGAGGAGGAGGAGGAGGAGGAAGAAGAGGAAGAAGAATAGATCCTTCGTAACTCTTCATACTTCAACTTTATACTTGATTCTTCCCTCTTTCGAATTGCTTCGTTTCGTATGTCAAATAATTCTGAAAAACGGACAACCTTATCTCTGCCATTGTATCATTTATTGGTTTAACCTTTTTCTTTGATTGGAAATCTATCCCACCTCCTTTTTTGTTTTTTTGTTGGATTATTTTTCTGAATGGAGCCACTCTGATCGAATCAAGAGAAACCACCAACGTCTATGCGAGAAAATATCAGCAACAAATAAAACGCGTAGTCGTCTCTTCTCTGGTCATGTTATAAGCCTATCTACCCAATCTTTTTTTTATATTTTACTTTCACTTTTCTAATTCTTCAATGTGTAACTTCTCCTTACAGCTGTTTCCTTTACTCTTCTCTTATTTCTATGTCCACTTGATTCTTTCACCCACCTGTTTTGCCTTCTTCTCTTCTTTATGTTCTAGGCTTGATTACGGTTGAGTTCACTGTGTGTTGCATATTATATCTATCTTTACCAGACAAGTTGTACGTTATACCGACATACACATGGCTACCACTTATTAACTGCATTATTGCTGTGTACATTCTATTTTTAAACGGTCCGTTAGTCAGTTTTGTTTTAAGTTTTAATGCCATCCAACTAGATCGACGTTACCCTTATTATATAGCGAACAGCCAGAAAACAGATATTGAACTTTATTTCCTAGATTAGTAGATCACAGACCTTAAATTTCCTCTTTGCTTTCAAGAGGGTCCTGTAGAGTTTTATTTTGGTGGTTTCGGTCTAAAAGTAATTAAATTATCCGGGGATTTCGTGCAAATTTTTACTTTTTATTTGACTGTGGTAGGTAAGGGGGGGGGCTTAGTGTAACTATTTGATACTAAAATAATCCCGATCCGTTCAGCGGATGTCGAGCGCGTGTGACTAAACCACTTGCGCTTTTAGTCTTTTACCGTTTGTCATAGTTTTACATGGAAGGGATCGATATTAAATGGTTTCAATCGATTCCTAAGAAAAGTGTCGTCTGCTTTCGTTATGTTTACAAGTTTCAAAAAGAGAGAGACGAAGTTTGTGTGTTTAAGATTACAAACAAAACGGAATGATAATTTTTCGAAATTCAGCTGAAGGTAAAACACAATTTTAAGTGATTAAATGTATTGTTGAAGTATTTCTGTGTTCACAATCTATATATGGAAAGTAATAATGGAGATATCAGTGATATCAGAAAACATGGTAGGCCTAAATACAAAATTTTCTATTTGCTCTTTGCTTTTAAAGGTTAAAGTTAAAAAAATGTTGAATTTTTAAAACATCACATAGGTTGTTTGTGAGTAAATCAATCCAATGTTGTTCCTGTAAGAAAATCACAGGTGTATGTGAAAAACGATCGTGTTAATATTAGAAAACATGGTAGAGATAATAGACACAATTTCATTATTCCATTAAAGTCTTTTTTAGCTGTTTCGTGCTTATTTCTGTTTCGGTGTTATCATTGGATATCATTGTAGTTTATAGTTAACTTTGCAATAATATTCTTGCTTGTAATTTTAAATATTCTGGTTTTATTGGAGGAACAGCAATGTAATGATTATTTATTGAAAAACCTGTGTTTCAAAATTAAGATTGCTGAATGATTTTCAAATTTAAAAAAAACTTAATTTTCAACACTAAAAGCAAAGTGCAACTGGAAAATTTTATGACCGAGACTTCGAGAGGGACCACTGCAACGTCATCTCCTCGTATAACTTGTAATTGGATAAATTGTGTACACTCCTACTACTATAACATAGCTATAGATTGACTATAATACTTATGCTTTCCTATCTGGCATTAAAATCATACCAGAATGACTATTACAATAACTATTTCTTTCCTCGAATACTCTCATAAGCTCGTTCTCGTAAATTATGGCTCCCGACACCACCATAGTTAACTGACTTCAAAAACGAAAGTAGAAAACTTCCATTAAGAAACTTAACAGTGCCAAGGAAACCCCGATACCAAGAATGAAGAACGCGCTGGTCAAATCAACGAGCTTTATGGGTTTCTGACGGGCTGATTCCTTACTATTCGCCAGGCACTTGTCTACGTATGGTAGATTATTTTTTAGCCAATTAATCATTAAACCAGTCTCCCAAAGAAGCTGAAGCCTAAAAAATTAATTTCGTCCATCATTTAGATCAGTTGTATAAGTGTGCTAATCAATTGTAGTACTTCTCGCTAAATAGTTGATTGAGTTTGTTGCCTTTCTGTAATCCAAGAGTGAAAGCCCCCTCTGATATTGGAATACGACCGGTTACGTGAAATCTACATTTCTTGCTTTGTTTTAGATCGATGTTGATCAAGTAAGCTATGTATGATTCGACCTGTAGAAAGCAAACAATACTAAAGAATATAATTCAAAATAAAAAAAAAATTGTTTCGAATTGAGAAGGAGAAACTTACTGTAGGGAAAACGTACTTCAAAGAAAAGATGTTGGACACGCCCTTTTCTGGTGTGGGGTAAATGCTTTCTGGTTTTCTGCGCATTGCGTCTCCTATGGCTTTCAACGTAGCGGAAGTGGTGTTCTGTAAAGTATAACAAAAATATTCCTTTACTAATTATTCAAATTCTTTTAATAGGTCAATGCTGCCATTTACAAGAACCGTATTAGCCATGACACTGTTGGCGCTGGCTGTCATAGTCAAATCCTGACTGGCCGCTAAATCTTCCAAAGAATTCACGGTAGGCTTGAATTTTGTCAAAGTTAATGAAGACATAAGAGTTCCGGAGTAGCAGTTGACTAGTACCGTGGCCGCCAATAACCACATCCCGGCCATAACACGAAATGAAGTTTGACGGACATTAATGTTCAGTCCTATGTAATAATAGTTAGGTAACCAGGGCAGAGTGTCACATTCTTTCTAGTTTTATCTATTAAGTGCTGTATTCAGCAATGAATACCTTGATTTGTACAGACAGAAGCAATGTACATCGCGTAACTACCGAAGATGGTAAACATGTTCTTCTTTGCACCATAAAATTCATTATTTGGTAAATTAGGCCAATGAGAGTAGCACCAAGACAAATATGAGAAAGCCGCCAGTACAAACACGATACTCAATAGTATGCAACCCCAAACCTGCAATTTTCAAAATCTCAATATTCGATGTGGGAAAAAGAAATAATTTGAAAACAGCTATATAGCTTACTTACCGAATACTGAAAAGGTCTGATCGGACCCCAGAGTCGGCTTTCCTCATCTGGTTTAGGGACCATAAATTTATAGGATTCGATTGCTACCGGATATGAAAATTCCATATACTGAGTTCTACGGAATTAAAAATTTGCAAATTAAGTTAGTTAAATAAATTTCCACTACCGATACTGGTCCGATATAGTTAACCTTTCCAATGTGGGAAGAAAGCAGAGAGTGGAAATATCGACTTCCTAAGTAAATTGAAACATTTACGATTTGCAAAGCATCCACTGTTAAAATATACAGGGATGTGGCTTACTTACTTTATTGATGATTTGATTTAGACCTGCTAGAACGGTTCCCAATTTAGCAATCTCGGTGTTGTTTACCGGGAATAAATCATACCTAGAGCGAGATAGACGGGGAAAGATTTGTTGCCCGCCATTTACAGCGATAGTTTAGAATGATATCTTACGTAAAATTAAATTTTTCTGCCATCCAGTAGATTATATTGGGAGTGCTTCCAACATAACGAAAGGTTCCATTAGCTCCATAAATCAAAAGTTGATAAGGAGGGAACTGCAAATGAGGGATAAAGTTGTGCAATTTAGTTAAAATTTTCCAAACTTCCACATTCAAATTTATGGAAAATTCTTTTATTTGAAACTTACATGATGAGCGGACACTCGAAAGTATGCTCCGCTCAGTCCATTCCGGATAATCGAATTTGAAGATAAAGGATAAAACAACATAAACGTGGTGATAGCAATCTGTAATTGATTTCCTCGCAGAAGTCTAGACATTTTTTAAGTGTAATCGCTGCCGTATCGTTTACAGAATGATGTCTCATTCCTTGGGACTTGCCGATTTATACCAGATTCATTCCCAAAAAGACTGAGAAATGACAAGCAACATCACGCAGAAAAAAGTCGGCTACACGACTAACAGAATAAGTCATGATAGGGAATTTAAAGTTTGTTTGGATATACTATTGGCTTTAAAAAAAGCATTAAATATGTGTTTTGTAAGTATTGACCATCTTTTATTTGGTCCCATGTTCTAAGCAGCTGTAACTTTTCTCTGGAGGTTGAAATCCTGATGACCTTTAAAATAATAGTAAAAGTGTATCAAACGTATTTTTTTTTTCAATTTGTCGCCATGGAAGCTGTATTTTTCCCCCACCGAAACATTCTGTTGTATTTTTCAAATTCTATTTGGTATTTCAGATTCTAAATACTAAATGAAGCAGTTGAACCTGTTGGACGATGCGGAGATGCTTCTCAGCTTCTGTTAGTGTCTCTAGTGCGTGCGTAGCAATTCTTTTGAATAAAATATTAAATATCATCGTGTACTAACATTTTTTGTAGTTTATTTTGTAAAGTTATCATTTTTTAGAAGTTCAGTTTCCTTAGCGACGTTTTGTTTATATACTTTATAAAATTTTGAAGCGGGGGGACTGCGGGATAAACCATCTTTTTTTTACAGCGGCAACGTTGTTTCCATGGCAAAAGGAAAATAAACATCAACACTGTGCCCCTAAGAAATAACTTCAAAGAGCCAATTGTCTTATGAACTGTGCAGTAAAATTTGCAATAAATGTTGTACCAAAATTTCCGTTTATTTTTGCAATCTAGAGTTAGCCCTAGTATTAGGGGACAAACTTACCGTTGCCTCTATGTTCACCAAAACCTTTGCGGAGCTGAGAAAAGAGGAACGACACCGGTTAAGTCTGTGCAGCCAACTTCAAAGAATGATCAAGTCGGCGTTCCTTTAGGAGCCAAAGGTATTTTTATCACTAGTCGAGATCAATAAAATATGGTTGTGTATAACTTTCTACTTTTTTTCAGTTAAAGATGCTGGTAAAACTGTCTGGTACACTGGAATTGTTGTATTAGGCTTCCTTGCAACTGGTGCCCTTCTTTTTGCTGTGTTTAAAGAACTTTTCTGGAGCGAAAGCCCTCAATCAGTATATTCAGATGCTTTAAAAAAATGTACAGAGTATCCCAGAATGAAAGATTTGCTTGGAGAACCAATAACTGGATTCTGTGATGGGTCTGGGCGGAGAGGCCGTACTAATCTCAGGTTAAGTATTATTCAACAACAATACTTATTATAATTCTGAATTTAATTTTAAACTTGTACTTTAATTAATTAAATTCTAACATATTCAGGCATAGCTTGTACATAAAGGATGGTATAGAACACCTACAAATCAGGTACTCACAAAATGTTTTGCTTGCTGATAGAAAAATATTTAATCATCATTTCCATTTCTTTTTTCCTTAGGTTCTATGTCAAAGGGATACGCAACCAAGCCACAGTTCATGCGGTCATGGAAAAAAAAGACGGAAAATTCGAATACAAATACTTGGTGGCAGAGACAGAAAATTATCCCAAAGAAAAGATTTTTTTAATTGATAACAGAAAACATGAATTGAACTTTCAGGAATTTTAAGTAGCTTCAGAGAAAAAATTGGTAATAAATAAATCATTTACTTGTAAATTGTGTGTATTTTTAAAACTCTCATTGGCTGGAATTCTTCAGTCAGAAGATGCGATGGACGGTATGGTTTTACATATTTAAGATGCACTTTCACAAAAAATGTGTCATTGGAAAAACTACCATTATGAGCGTCCTATAAACTTATAGGCAACAATTGCTAATACACCAATAAAAATGAGGTTTAAACTGGAACTCAATGAAGATCCTGTCAACTGTAATAAAAAAGAATTATATGTATAACTGATTACTCATATAAAAAACTTGAAGTTGTACCGTAACAAAGTAGTTGCAACGATCACCCTGACAGCATTCTGAACATCTCCAGTCCAGATACCAAATTCTTTCACAATAAGGAAGTGTTTCATTCCAAGTCTTCTCACAGAAACTCTTTGTAGCACACTGTTTTGAGACATAATACTGTTTGTCAGCATTAATAGTCCAATATGGGTGGCCTAGTGACAAAAATGAGCATATGTTATTGGAGTAAGATAATAAAAATCCCAGTTGTGAATGAAATCCTGTTTCAATCACACATAATCATATGAAGGGTAACTTACTTCCCCATGCAATTGTGGTTAAACAATAGTCTTCCCCAGGTTCACAAGTTCTAATTGTTCTGAGACACTTTTCCGTATTTCCATTTTGTGTGGTGCATACATAACATTCGAGGGAATCACCTAACAAAAATAATTACATAAATTAATTAATCCCCCCAATAGTTGGCATATGTATTTGAAACATGACTTGAGAGGGATACAACTTACCAAAGTGGAGCAATAGAACGAAGTAAAATATAGCCGCTAAAAACTTTGTGCTGAAATCCATCTCCGCTGAATGCGAAGAAGTGTTTATATTTTCTACAGTTTTGGTGGAATTCCGTCAATAAAACGTCTAAAACTTTTGATTAAAAAGAGAAAACAAACGAATAAAGAAGGAAAAAAAACAGTCAGATGCAACGCCCTTGCAGGATGCCAGATTTCAAAATATGGCTGTTCTTTAAATCATTGCTCGTTTTTCGCATCCATAAAATCCAAATCACCGAATTTTGCTAATTAAATTAAGTTTAACATGGGTTACATAAATATAATCCAATCAGTACACGTAATACAATTTCGAATAAGTTTTCGCGTGTGAGTGTGTGACATAATAGAAATTATATGACTAATCGAGTAAACTAAACAGCACACAAACAGAGCTCGAAGCGGCGCAAAAGGGCAAATTTGTGGGGTAGTATACTACGGCAGCACGGGTAGTCGGATACTATGCACCACAGGACCAGCCAGCAGCACCTCAGGGGAAATGGAAATCAATGCCGCGGTGGTCTATGCATTACGCATGGTTTTTCTATGACGCAATGAAAGCAGGCGGGGCATACGCAAGACCTTGAAACGAGATTTGCTTTGGAATATCGGGATTCGGGATTCACTTTTTGGAGAAGTTGATATAGCTGCTGTAATAACAAGCCCATTTTAAGCGTGCGTAGAAGCTAAGAAGTATCATTGACACATGTTGGTTTGGAATAGTTTCCCCGTGTGCTTCGAACTTAATTTCGTAATCAAGAATGACTTCACAACAGTTATTTCGTTTACACTGGAAAAACCACTCGCCAAATTTTGTCAGTGTTTTTTCTCAGTTGTTGAATACAGAATCCCTTGTGGATGTCACACTGGCTTGTGATGGAAAACAAATCCAGGCTCATCGTGTTGTATTGTCAGCTTGCAGCACTTATTTTCAGGTATATTAAGTTTCATGTGTGTGAATACTGCAATTTCTTAACTACATTTTTGCTTATTACTTTAGGAGCTCTTTGTTTCACATCCATGCCAGCATCCAATTGTCTTACTTAAAGACATCAAATTTGAAGACCTTCACACCGTCATTCATTTTATGTATTATGGAGAAGTAAACATACAACACGATCAACTGAATTCAATTCTAAAGGTAAATTCAAACATTTGTTTTGTGAGTGATTAATTCTTTAACAATATAGAGAGAAATTTATATTAATTTCTGGATAAAAAGTTTTTGATGCTGTTAATTGTGATTTTTTAACTTTTGCTTGAAATTTACAGTGAAGAAATCAGGCTAAACAAATACTCTTCGTAATTCTACTAATATGACTAATATGATGTTTGTTTGTTCAAAAATGTTTATTTAACTGTCATATTTCTCACAATTTTTAACAGACTGCAGAGGTTCTACATGTCAAGGGATTCGCTGACGTAGCAGATAAAGAATCGTTTAGTGCGGCACTTCTGACCCAACAAAATCAGCCGCTAGAAAATCTGTCTGAAAGTCGACAGCATTCAGAACATTCACAAGAGTTTCTGGACGATTGTTCCTTGGCTGCCAAACGTAAACGCCAAAGAAATGGATCAGGAAGCAGCCAAATGAAATCTGGGTCTCAAGAGCAACTATCGTCTCATTCACCGCTGTTAAAGAGACAAAACTTTCAGAGTAGCAAGGAAGCTACAGACTCATCTATGAGGTTAATTTACTCCACTTATCAGAATTTGTTGATTATTTCTGACATGTAACTCTTGTATCATAGATCGTCAAGTAGTTTAGATAGCAACTCGGTCATCAAATCACAAAGCAGTCTTGCGGGGCAAAGTTCCGTAGAATCTAATGTTGACAACGAATATTTTTTCCCTAGAGAAAACGATTCTAAACCAGTGAGTTGCTATTTTTTCTAATTTTAACTACTATGAAAGCTTATTTGTTTCTTCATTGTATAGCCAATTTGTTCAACTGGTTCTCTGGATACTGCCACCGCTATGATGGAAAATGGCGCGTCCTGTGGTCTACCTCTTTCCAAGCAGAAAAGAACGCGTACTTTGATGCGCCAAGATTGCGTGACGCGAAAAGAAGGTGACAAAGATGCCACAGGCGGTGTTGAAAACGAACGTGCCTCTCCTATTATTCATACATTTCAGCCCATCCTCCCCAAGTATGTATTGTTGGTATACGAGATGGTTTCATATCGATTGTAGCAGTTTTTTGGTTCAAAGGACACAAAAAAGCATAAGTGAGACTGAATTGGCTGAGTTGAGACAAAGGTCCCAAACTACAACAACATATCTTCAAATACCTCCACGACAGACTGCACCACAATTGACTCGGCAGCGATCTCAACCAATTCAACCTCGCCCGTCAGGTACCACCTTGTCACCTGCCTTGGGCAACGCTTCATCGACAACTCCTCCCCCACCTCAGTCAATGAACATACCTACACTAGCTGTTACACCTGTCAGTTCCGCTCCAAACATTGTAATCGAGCATTACCCTACCATTATACGTTTAGTTTCCATTGAAGAAATGAATACGGGAACAGATCCTCCACTCTCTGCAATCCCTACACTTACTAGAGCTTCAAGTTGTACAGGTAAGATTGAAATTATTTTAATGGTAAAAACCTGGTAAAGACGATAAGGAATAAAGCGACATTTTTAAACACTTAACTTCCATAAACGATGCTCCATTCGACGCTACTAATGATTTGTTTTCTTTTGTATAGGAGGTACTTCTACAGATACTTTACAAGTACCTTGTTTTGCTACGGATTCTGTGCCATCGTCTTCCTCTCACAGTCCGTCAAAACTTCGAGTAAGTTTAGAAAATAGCAAAAAGGCTGTAAGAAATTGACTTGACCTTTCAAACTTTTTAATCAGCAGGTTAAGGCTGAGGAAAATTTGAGAAGATCAATTTCTAATCCTGGCGTGTCCTCTTCACCACCCGTCTCGACTCCTAGCACCAACGGCCATTGTCCAGTGCTCCGAACAGGAGCAGCTCTTGGATGCAACTATTGCTGGAACACGAATGATAGCCACGGTCGGATTCTTAGACGGAAAACCAAGTACCATTGTCCAGATTGCCAGGCAAACTTGTGTATTGTTCCCTGCTTCCAGGTAAACTCATAAACATTTCAGGGTTTTGACAAACCTGTAATGCTGCTCTTAATTTTTAACAGGAATTTCACGAAAAGTTTGTTTCCTCCAATGAAACAAAATCTAGTGGATCACAGCAAAAAGGATCCAGTACCAGCCACCAAATGTCCAAAATGAGCTCATTTTGAAATGAAACGGTTAGTGATTGAAGGAACGGTTATTTTTATGCGCTTATCGCAAAACTATTCCTCCATCTTTCTATTTATCGATTTTCTCAAAATTCTCTTGTCACGGACCCGGTTCTGTACGATGTCTATCTATCTATATAATTGCACAACGATATTCCGTTTGTTCAATTAAATTCAGCACCTTTTTTAAATGATGAGACATCGTGTCGTTGATCACGAAGTATATTTACGATGTAAACTCATTCTCGTTCAAAAATTTAACAAAAAAAAAAAGAGAAATCATTCCGATGCCGAAAGGCCATATATAGTTACTTATCAAAGTACGTTTTTAAGCCATGCATTTTCCGCCGACAATCCTTCGTGTTAAGGACTTCCATGTTCTGATGCGCAATCAAGATTTGTTACTTACAAATTTGTCTACATTTGAGTCAGTTAACCAAAGTTCAATTTTGCGAATGCTTTCACACTTGTTCTTTTCCCTCGTCTAGGGTGCCTTTCCCTGTTGTTTGTGTCGCCGAATTTCCCCCTTAAAAAGTTCTTGTTAATTTTGATTCATTGGATTATTTGCCTAATCTACTACTGTATATACGACGACCATTCACCGTCTATGTAGAGTGTACAGTTATCAATGTTTTCAAATTAATATTTTTCCACGCGAGAGATATGTTCTTGCAAAAAAATGATTCGTCATTCACATTTAATTAACATAACATTTAATGCACGCGGTGCCATTGTTTCCCCCTTCAAAATATATATTAATGCTTGAAATTGAACAGGCATTGCTTTTCATTTGCGTCTCAAGATTCACGGTATATCTATCTAAAATATAAAATGGAACTTTAAACTAAATTTTATTTTTCATTTCAGATCAATATGATTTGTATTATTTAATGACAGTGATGTACAACATGAGCAGGTAAACAGACATTATTTCTGCCCCTCTAATTGAACTGTAGTATAAATTCGGTTGTAAGAAGTTCTTAACGTCTAAAACTATTAAATCATTCTATGGAATGGCAGTGGAAGCCTAAAAGCCAAATAAGTTTAATGGCACATAAGAATTCGTTATTTTTGGGACAAGGAAAAATCCAATCTACATGTTACAATTCAAGTGAAATTTACAACCCTCTGATGAAGAAACTAGTGAAGTAGTATTAAATTAGACATTTCTTCTTTTGTGAAACTTATGTATAGCTGGCTCGAACACATCGTTCACCCTTCGGAAGACATGGTCGGTAGTTTGTCAAGATGCATTCGGCCATCTCATTTGCGGCGCAGCATTGCTCCTTGTCTCCGCAATACATTGCGCGGAAGGCTTCCAGCTAGAAAAGTGCGGAATCCAAGCGATAAGTTGCCTGATTGTGTTTGTTAATTTACGTTTTTCCTTTTACCTGCTCATGCGACATTTGAATCGGTTCCTTATAGACGATCCAGATCACGCACTCATAGCAAGGAGGTGTCGTTAACGAACCCAAATATGTCCAATAAGATCGTGGTTCGTTGACTAAAAGTTGTAGGAAAAAATATGACGTCAAAATTTTCTCGTCTTCCGGCGCGACGAAGGAAAGAACGCGTTTTCGTTTAAGTCTCACCTGGCATAAGTTTAGAAGGATCTAGCTCTAGGTGATCGTTGAATTTTACTGTTTCATCTTTAAATCGAATGTTATTTAGGGCCTTGATCAAATTATTTGCCTCGCCGTGTTCTTTACCGACCTGGAATTAATTTCGAGTTGTATTCCTTCACATTACTGATTGATATTATGTAGATTCAATTAAAATACCTCCACAAAGACGCCCAATACGGCCAGACCATCGCCGTGCTTTAATGCCTCGCTAAAACTGCCGTACTTTGTATTCCAGTGAACGAAGTGAATCTACCAGTCGAATCGTATTGAGTAGAAAGGTTAATCGGGTGAACAGACCCATGAAATTAAGTGTCTCACCTCAGCAGCATAAGCCTTCCCGTCGACCAGATGTTCAGATCCAACATTA
Source organism: Daphnia pulex (assembly GCF_021134715.1). NCBI lineage: Eukaryota > Metazoa > Arthropoda > Branchiopoda > Diplostraca > Daphniidae > Daphnia > Daphnia pulex. The sequence continues at coordinate 2,275,017 of NC_060020.1, read as the reverse complement.
TCTATTTCAACGCAGGAAATAATGTAATATTGATGCTATTAATTATTTATGAAGGGAAATATTTTACCGTTTACTCCCCAGTGACAATGATATTGTTCTAATTGATACTTGTCCTTCAGTGGACCGCCTTCCAGACTCGATTCTTCGCCATGTACGTGCGCTTTCCAACAATATCCCGTATTGGTTACGTCGACGGTGTGTTTAGGCCAGTTCCAAGTCAGTTGTCGGCTACTCAGTTTAGGATCGAGCGTTACATCGGATGTTTGAATGTCGATGGGGGATTGACGTTCGCCGGCGGCTTCCGCGTAGTGTTCAGCCCAGGTATGAGGTCCTAATTACAGGGAAAATAAAGGTGTTTTATTCTAACTTAGCTTCCAAGTGGTTTAGTATGTGGTCGATATTAAATGGTTTCAATCGATTCCTAAGAAAAATGTCGTCTGCTCCTTTTGTTTACATTAAGTTTCAAAAATGAGACGAAGACGAAGTTGATTACAAGTGATTACAAGCAAAACGGAATGTTCGAAATTCAGCTGAAGGTAAAGTGGAATTTCAAATGATTAAAAATTGTATTGGTTAAGTAATCCTATGTTTGCAATCTATTTGTTAAGCAATCGTGTTGATATGCGAAAACATGGTAAACACAAAGTTTTCTATTTTGCTCTTTGCTTTTAGAGATTAAAGTTAAAATATGTTTTTTTCAAGCTGAAAATGATTCAACAATCTGAATTGTGAAATGTAGGTTGTTTATACGGGCAAATCAATCCGGTATTGTCCTTGCAGGAAAATCACAAGTTATGTGAAAAACAACCATGTTGATGGTTCAGAAAACCTGGTAAACGTACAAATTTCATGCAAGTTTTATTTTATGGCTCTTTCGTGCTTCAGTATTAATCACTTTAGTTTCAACAGTTTACTTTGCAAACATATTCTTGCTCGTAATTTTAAACATTCTGATTTTCATGGAGGAACAGCAATGGAATGATTAGACAACAAACCTATATTTCACAACTTAGATTCATTAATGATAAATTCAAATTCAAAATTTATTTTAATTTTAAACACAGCAAAGTGTAACTTTAACATTTTGTGACCAAGAGGGACCTGCCGCCGCAGCGGCACTTCCCCGTTAGAAGTAGGCTATTTCTACTGAATTATTTATATCGACTAATAGAATCTATAAGATGAAATCACGCACTTTGGTGAGTGCTATTTTTCGTGGCAACCAATTACATCCCTCGCGTATCTTGCTCATCATTTATCGTGCATCCAATTTTCTTTCTGTCCTTAACGCGCATTTTGTGATCAGCGCAAACGTCACGCGCGCTGAATGAGGAAATCTGTGTCAGTCATCTGACGGATGTCTTTATACTCGTTCAAGGAACGTTGCAATTGTTATTGCCAATCAAAGAATGCCAGTTTCGTCAGACGGCACTCACTTAAACATGTAACAAAATTTAAATTCAGACTTTGAATTACCATTTGTGCTTTTGTAACCCCAGTTGTGAGCCATGTCTGTGTTGAGTCGGTTGCTAGTTGTTTTTGGTTGACGGTCGCAATTAGACGATTCACCTTATTTTTTCGTTTAAAGACACCTGAAGATTGTAGTGAAACGCAGGCGTGCAACTGCAACTGTGACACGATCGAAGGGATTGATCTCTTAAGGATTCTTTGGTCTTTATATAGAATCCACTGACCGGGACTTCCATCTCGGGAGGTGTGCCTTTTATAATGGGCGGGATTCCCGTTCAATTTTTCGCTCTCTCTCTCTCTGCCTCTGTTTTCCTGGTGAGCGGGAATAATGTCCTTCATTTTGACACGAGCCATCGCCTTGGATAAAAATCACGCGTTAGCGGCGGTGATCCCGTGATTCGTTTTGTTGAATCGTCCTACATTCTAAACAGTGGTGACGGTATTAGTCATCGTCGCATTGACATCGTAATGGCATTACTAAATCGTGGCGTGTTGCTTACTTGATCACAAGAGTGGTTCATTTAATTGCGTGGTCCGTTATTAGCATTTCACGCCGCGTACCAATTTTTTTTTTAATTAAGACTTTTAGAAGTTTCTCCAATTCGTCCGCCTTTCTTTCTATCTTTTAATTAAGTGCTTATATTATTTGGTGATTGCAATTTACCTGTTTTTTGAGAATTATTCTGTTGTTGGTGAAATTCAGTTTTGGTTAATTGGCGATGGAAAGTGAATATAAGGCGCGTCACGGGACGTCAACTCACGAGGCTTGAATGAAAAGAGACGAGAAAAAAAAGCTGGACACAAAAAAATGCATCACATGAGAGTGGATTGAACTGCGATTGGTAGCGTTTGATTGTAATAATAAATTAGTGGGTCGTATTAGAGTTGTTAATGAGGTGCATACTAAATGTTTTCAAAAGAAAAAGTCAACTTTCACTTATTTTACTCTTATACACTACGTGCATGTATAATTGTATAGTATTTTCACTTTAATTAATTGAAATTCGTTTGTCGCGGCTGTCTGTTGAAACCTACTTGAAGTTACTAGCTAAGTCTAAAGGGTTTATGAATCCACAACTCTTTATTGCCAATGCGTTTAAAAGCAAAGTGACTGATTGAAAATTGTCTCTTTCTTGCGTTCAAATTTGAAACCCTGTTACTTGCCCGTGTAATAGAAACATTTGTTATTTTCCATACGAATCACGAAATGCAAAACGAATTAGGCTACTGACTTCTGCTGAGCTATATTCATCAGAATGACGTAATCTAAAATATTTCGACTTTGTGAAGGTGTACACATGAATTAATTTTATGTAACTGTTGATGGGCCTGTGATGCAAACGCAATCTAATACGGGCGCATAAGTTACTGTCTTGCCAAAGTTTAAGGTTATTGATGTATCAGCTATGAGAGTATGTGTGTGATTATACATGCAACTAATAACCCGATCATTTTGGAAAAGCAAGAAGGACACGCGACAAAAGAGGGACAACTTATGTTTATTGACGAGTCGATCGTGTCGTTGTGCTGAATACATTTTCACGCTCGATCTCCTCTCAAGGATTTCGGAAAAAATTAAGCGTTAACGATCTCTTTCCTCTCGATTGAATGCGATGGTCACTACGACATCATGCGTGTATTCGCATAATTACGCCTTATTCATTGGGCAATCAGCGCGCGAGGGAGGCGACAGGTACGCACAAAGTGTTCGATCGGCCGTTCATAATTCGCTGTGAAATTTCAGAAATCATTTCGCGTCCTATGCGCGCATGAATTGGAATTTTTATCCCGTTTTACACGGGGATCGCATATAGTTCCATTCGTCTGTTGACGTTTGAAGGTCAAAGTATGCCTCGATCAAAGTTGTTTTGTGTATTTGTCGTGGGAAATCTTATCTGCTGAAAACTGATAATCACTAGGAAGTGATACCGCCACCTTGTGCATTGCACGAACCATTAAAATATTGCATTTTTACTGTTTTTATCAATTGTATCAGAAATTTGCCCATGGCGTGTGGGTTAGTCATCGGAATAATGTTTAATCCGTAATTAGAATTCACTGAAGTCTAACGTGTATAGGAGAGCCACGTAACTAATATTCTCTCAAACATTTTTTCCCCTTTGATTTTGGTGCCATGGTTTTAACAGAAGCCGAGTACCGAGAAGCAAAATCTAATTCCAGACTCTCTAATTTGTTCAAGTTACGTAATGTTACAAAGAGCTACATTATTCAGTGCCTGGCAGACAGAGAAATTCAATATATTGTTAAGGATTCACAGCATCCATCCGAAGAGTATCGACATAATTGTGAAGTGATTCACTCTCCTATTAAATACGCTGACGTAAGTATATTACAATGTTCTGTCATAATTTTGACAACTTTACGTCCAAGTCATGTAGAATAAATAATGTATATAGGTAATGTTTGGGCATAAACAGGTAGAAGTCGTGCCAAATGGTACCGGTTGGGATTCAACGAATAATATACCATGTAAACCACGGATATTACCTCACTTGAGTGCTGGAACTCAAGATGGACAGCAATTAAATAAAATTTTGAAATTGAAATCACAAATCACAAATTTAGAGAAGACCATTATCGACTTGAAAAGAGAAAATTTTCGCCAATGTCAAAAGAATCAGCAAGTGAAAGCCCCTGTAAGCGAAAAGGAAAACTCATTCACAGTTTCTAAAGTACAATCTGCTAGAATTCAGCGACTGGAAGCACTTGTCACTTCTAGAGAAAGAGCGATTCTTGCTTTTGAGGCATCAAACAAACGTTTGGAACGTGAATTAAACAACACCCTTAATCTTGTAGATCGATTGAAGAGAGAAAAAAATGGATTAATGATCGTGAAAAACAATAAGAAGCCGACCAATAGAAACACGAGAATGGACTGGATTTCGTGTGGTGATCCTTATTTTACCAGTTATCCAAAAGGAAACAATGCTGGTTATCCGACTGCCTACAAGAGTGTATCCAATGTGCCCTATAAAGGAAAGACTCCAAGCGACGCATCCTCTAAGATGAATTTGCAGAATTTATTGATTTCCATCGGAATTTGTTTAATAGTCTATAAAAAACCTGAATTAATCCGTTGGATCTTAAAGAAACTTGTTGGATTATCAAGAACCACATCCGTTTATTCTCTTTTGAGCTTTAGAAAAATTTTTTCTTGGTCCATTTTTCTGATAGACATTCCACTGAATGTACTTGCAACAAAATAATTGTATGTGTAATGCCGAGCGCTCCGTTCCACGCTTTCTGTCAGTCAGCCCGTTTCCCCCAAAAAAATTAATCATAAGCGTTGATAAATGTTGGATAAATTCTGTTCCGCAGCTTCCGTTTGAGTGTTGACATGTGGAACAATAAATAAATTTTCAACTGCGTTATTTGAAATTACTGGAGCGAAAGGAGGCAGCAAGCCGAGCAACAAAATAACATTTAAATTTTACTCAAGGTGCATTGCCTTTTGCGCGGAACATACCATTCCGTATACAACATCGAGAAAACCCCTTAAAGATGCACGCCGTAGCCAAATAGAAGCTTTCCCACATTGTTGATACTCACCTGGCATACAGTATATTGTTCTTACTGTCTCCCCACCGATCCAATCCGCCATGGTTTTAACACTCGTACAAGTTAATCAGGCCGTTGAAAAAGTTGAAACTAATTTGGCTTTGAGTCGTTTGTTTAGTTTACGTAAAACTACCAAGAGCTACATTATTCAGTGCCTAGCCGACAGAGAAATACAGAAGATGGTGAAAAAAGATGTGATATTTAATGTAAATGAAAGTGATCGAGCGTATGGGCATAACTCTAAAGTGATCCACTCTCCTCACTTGTATTCACGGGTAAATATTTTAAAAATTTCAATAATATCTAATTTCACAGTCGAGACTTTAAATATTTATTCGTTGCTGGATGAACATCAGGCGGAGGCAGTTAACGGTCTAGGATGGAGTTCGCGAACTTTTCAGCCAATTCAATGCCGCTTGATGCAGACCGTTGCTGAGGACCAACAGAATTTTAAAATTCAGGAACTGGAGAAGGAACTCGCCGATAAAAATAAGGAGGTTTCTTATTGGAAAATGACCGCAAAATCTTCCAGAGAAAACCAACTCCGGTTAATAAGCGATTTGAATAGATTTGAATTTCATTGAAATTTGAATTTACGCAAAAACTGGAATATAATTTGTGCGGACCATTTTGTATTATTATTTATTTTTTTTTGTATATTTTTGTTTTGTTTTTCTAAGTCTGTCACATTGGCATTGAAAAGTTTGGAGAATTGTAAAGAATTAGTTTCGTTAGAAATTTTTGAAAAATTTAAATTGTTTGAATTATTTTAGTGTATATTTGAATAATATAGTAGTTTAGCGTTTAGCACTTCATAGTTTTTTAATATTGTTATAACAATATTAAGCTGCTACAGGTAGACATTTTCGACAGTCTTAAGTCTCAAGTCTGTGACAGTATATTTAGTTTAGCAGACCTGCCGTACTATTTGTTTGTCAACTTTATCTGTCCAGAATAACTATTGTTATACCAAACGAGGAACATGAAACGGCCGTTCATACTTCGGTGTGAAATTCCATAAATCATTTCGCGTCCTATGCGCGCATGAATTGGAATTTTTATCCCGTTTTACACGGGGATCGCATATAGTTCCATTCGTCTGTTGACGTTTGAAGGTCAAAGTATGCCCCGATCAAAGTTGTTTTGTTTATTTGTCGTGGACAAAGTTATCTACTGAAAAATGATTATCACTAGGAAATGATACTACCACCTTTGTGCCATTATAGCATTATCAGAACTAGGAAAATATCGTGTTTTTACGGTTTTTCTCAATTGGACTAGGAAAATGCCCATTTCTCCGTAGTCAGTCATCGAAACCAGCTTTAATCCGCAATTGGAATTCACAATTTGTTTTCCCTTTGACTTTTCTGTCATGGTTTTAACAGAAGACGAGTACCGAGAAGAAAAATCGAAGGCAAAATCTAATTCCAGACAATCTCGTTTGTTCAAGTTACGTAATGTTACCAAGAGCTACATTATTCAGTGCCTGGCAGACAGAGAAATTCAACGTTATTCTATCAACGATGACCTAGGGCAGCAATCCAAAGCGTATGGATACAATTGTAAGGTGGTCCACTCCCCTGAGAAGTACGCTCACGTAAGTTTTACTATTTCTATCCTCATATATTTTTTAAATAGCTTATTGACTACTTTACGTCCGCGACATGTAACACAAACACTCTATATTTATAATTTACTGTAAACAGTTAGAAGCCGTGGATGGTGCCGGTTGGAATTCAACGACCAAAAAACCGTGCAAACCACGTAAATCACGTTATTTAAGTGCTAATACTCGTGATGAACATAATTCTAAAGTGAACTACTCTTCCCACGTTTATTCATCCGTAATTAAAAATTTTTTTATACGTAATCGAATAATTAATTTTAAGGACGAAATTTTGAATATTTTTTCATTATTGGTGAATTAACAGACGGAAGCAGATGACGATCTAGGATGGAATTCACATACTTTTCAGTCTATTCAGACATATTTTTCAGATGTTGTGAATCAACAGATGTCTACAATTCGGGAACTAGAGAATGAACTCATTAATCAAAATAAGGAAATCGGCTTTTGGCACACGACCGCACAATCCTACGAGGAAAACGCGGGCCGATTAATTAACGAATTAAATAGGAAACAAAGGGAAATAGATAAGTTGTTTGAATTTAAAATTAAGACAGAAAGGGGTTTTTCCCATTTCGTAAGATCGTGTTTTCGTGGAATTCAATTTTTCTTGTTTATGGCGGTAAAATGGGCAATGTTCGCAATAGTACTATTGATGGGTCCGGTATTTGTATTCGAATTCATTAGAGCTGTAAGGGGCGTTGGTTACTACCCGAACCTGACTGCCTACAAGAGGTTACCCAAGGTACCCTATGAAGGGAAGACTCTAAGCGACGCATCCTCTAACATGAATTTGCGGAATTTGTTTATTTCCGCCGTAATTTGCTTAATCTTCTATAAAAACCTTGAAGTAATAATTCATTGGGTCTTAAAGAAACTTGTTGGATTATTAAGAACCATATCCGTTTATTTCCTTTTGAGCATTAGACAAATTTTTACTTGGTCCATTTTTCTGGTAGACATTCCACTGAATGTACTTGCAACAAAATAATTGTATGTGTAATGCCGCTCCGTTCCGCTTAATCTGGCAATTGTTTCCCCGAAAAAAAATTAGCACATGCATTGAGATATGCTGAATAAATGCCGTCGGCGGTTTCCTTTTGGGTGTTGTGCAGCATTTCAAAATTCAGTTAGCTTGGATACCTTTAAAAATGGTATCACGTAATTAATTCTTCGATAATTTTTTCATGCAAGTTCTTTATATTATCTTATTCTGTTTTTCACAATGTATGTCACAGATTTACAAAAAAGTAAAATCATTTGAATGATTTGAATAAGTTCAGATGGTTATTTTTTTTTGCACCTGAAAAATTGAATATTTGATTTTTAAAATAAATCGCGCAACACTGTTGTTAGGTTAACGTTAAGCGTTAACGTTAACGGCATAGTATGCCCGAACGGAGTTTTTTTGTTTATGTCTTGGGAAATCTTGTCTGCTGATACTAGGAAGTGATACCGCCCCATTTGCATTGTGCATTGTACTAACCATAAAATCCTTGCATTTTGACTGTTGTTATTACTTGTAAGTTGTATCATAAAAATGCCCATGCCGTGTGGGTTAGTCATCGGAAAGTTTAATCCGTGATTAGAATTCACCAAAGTCGAGCGTGTAGGAGAGCCACTCAATTAATATTCTCCAAAATATTTTTTCCCCTTTGATTTTGCTGTCATGGTTTTAACAGAAGATGAGTACCGAGAAGCAAAATCTAATTCTGGACTTTCTAGTTTGTTCAACTTACGTAAAGTTACCAAGAGCTACATTATTCAGTGCCTGGCAGACAGAGAAATTCAACGTTCTATCAACGACCTAGGGCATCAATCCAAAGCGTATGGATATAATTGTAAGGTGATCCACTCTCCTGAGAAGTACGCTGATGTAAGTTATGTTACAGTCTCTTATAATTTTTACAACTTATTTACGTCCAAGTCATGTAGCATAAACACTGTATAATGTTATAAATGTGCATGTCAGGTAGAAGCCGTGCTAAATGTTTCCGGTTGGGATTCAGCTAATAATAAGCCATGTAAACCACGGATATTACGTCATTTGAGTGCTGGCTCATTCGTTTCAAAAGTGCAAATATCTGCTAGAATTCAGCAACTGGAAGCACTTGTCGCTTCTAAAGAAAGAGAGATTCTATATTTTGAGGAATCAAACAATTGTTTGGAACGTGAACTAAACAACACCCTTAATCTTGTAGATCGATTGAAAAGAGAAAAAAATGGATTAATGATATCCGTGGAAAACAATAAGAAGCTGACCAATAGAAACACGAGAATGGTCTGGAATTTGTATGGTGATCCTTATTTTATGAGTTATGTACCAGAAAACAATGGTTACCCGACTGCCTACAAGAGTGTATCCAATGTGCCCTATAAAGGAAAGACTCCAAGCGACGCATCCTCTAAGATGAATTTGCAGAATTTATTTATTTCCATCGGAATTTGCTTAATCGTCTACAAAAAACCTGAATTAGTCCATTGGGTCTTAAAGAAACATGTTGGATTATTAAGAACCATATCCGTTTATTCTCTTTTGAGCTTTAGAAAAATTTTTACTTGGTCCATTTTTTTGGTAGACATTCCACTGAATGTACTTGCAACAAAATAATTGTATGTGTAATGCCACTCCGTTCCACGCTTTCTATCAGTCAGCCTGTTTCCCCGAAAAAATTATATCATATGCGTTGATAAATGCTGGATAAATGCCGTCCGCAGCTTCCGTTTAAGTGTTATAAAATCATCAATTTAGCTGCTGATAGTTTTGATGATTTTTTTTTCGCTATTGTCAAATTTTACTGTAAACGCACAGCACTGTGATATGTGGAACAATAAATAAATTTTAAACTGCTTTATTTGAAATGAAAGGAGCGAAAGGAGGCAGCAAGCAGAGCAGAGCAACAAAATTACATTTAAATTTGACTCATGGTTGGTCGTCTTTTGCGGGGAACATTTTGAACATACCATTCCGTATACAATATCGAGAAAACCCCTTAGGATGCACGAGCATGCCTTTGCGAAATACAAACGTTTACATTGTTGATGCATCCATACACCCTTCTCCGCATACAGTCAGTTTTTTTTAAAATTCTCCTCACCAATCCCATCAGCCATGGTTTTAACAGTAGAACAGTTTAACTATGCCATTGAAAAAGTTGAAACTAATTTTACTTTGAAACGTTTTTTTGATCTTCGTACAGCTACCAAGAGCTACATTATACAGTGCCTAGCCGATAGGGAAATTCAAAAGATCGTGAAAAAGAATGTGATATTTAATGTAAATGATGGCGATCTTTATCGGCATTCTCTAGCATACGGACATAACTCTAAAGTGATCCACACCCCTCACTACTATTCCCGGGTAAGTAACAAAATTTTACAGATATAAAATTAACTCACGGCCGAGATTTTAAATACTTGTTCGTTATTTCTGGATTAACAGGCGGAGGCAGCTGACGGTCTAGGATGGAATTCACGTTTCTCCCAACCTATTCAATGCCGATGGATGTTGACTGATTTTGAGGATCAAAATTGTAAAATTTGGGAACTGGAGAAACAACTGGCAGATAAAAATAAGGAGATTTCTTATTGGAAAACAGCTGCGGGATCCTCCAGAGAAAACCAGCTTCGATTTGAAAGTACGAGAGAGAAGTTCGACCAATTCTTAGCTTCTCTTTCTCGTGACATCGAAGATTTTTTTAAAACTTTTGGATGGGCAATCGGCGCAATAATAGTAGTGCTACTACTACTGTACAACGGTGATTTCGGTGATTTCGGTGATTTTAACAACCGCAGGAATGGACGCTTCGACTGAATAATTTTTTCCTTATTGAGCTTAATTTGTGAATGTACGCGATAACAAGAATATAAGCTGTCCGGATCATTTTATAATTTTTTCACTCGTGTTTTTTTTTTTTTTTGTTTTACTTTTTTCCCAAGTGCTTCCCAAAATTCAAAATTTTATCATACGTTCCTTCACTAATATTACAGGTGGACTCCCTGAATTTATTGCCGTCATCTTATATCTTCATCTCGCTGAACGAGATAAGCGGTTTTTCCCTCTTGGCTTCCAAGAGGGATGTGGGAGGGGGGCAATCGAGGAATTAATAATTTTTTTTTTGGGGGGGGGGGAGGTCTACCGGGGAATTATATCCAACAGAAATGGTACGGCATTAGATTTCAACTAAAATTTATTCCCTTATCGTTTTTGAGCGGCTCGGATTTTGAGGGGTGCTGATTAGAAGCAAATTGGACAAGTGTCGTCTGCTTTCTTTTAGTTTTAAAAAAATTTCGAAAAAAGTCAAGAGACAAAATTCAAGATTTAGATTGTTATAAATTTATTTGTTTTTTAAACCGTCATACTCCATGCTGTTTACCGGGTAAATAAAACTAACGATACAAATAAAATTATTGTGGGGGCTATAGAAGAGTTAAACGTTTTCCAAATGTGTGAAATGTTAGTTCCTGACTAGCTTTTACCATGTGATTCAGTGATTGGCCTTTCGATGCATGGCAGTTTGTTTGTACTATATAACCTTTTTCTTTTTTGCAGATTTGAGGCCTGAACCAGCCATCATAACCACACAATATGCAAGTTTTTCTTGTGCAGGTGTTAACTTGTCAGCAGCAATCTCAGGATCATCGCTTGGGTGTAATGATTTCCTTTACTTTTATTGACCTGTGACTACTAGATATTTTAATGCTGCATTACCTGCATCAATGCAGTGTATTACATGTAAACCTTTAAGTTTCCCATTTATTAACAATTAGGGTTTACCCAGTGTCTCGTTTTCAACTTTCCCTGACTTGTTTCTGTCAATAATTTTTCGGAACCCATTTTCTATTTTTATTTAGATAAAAGCCAGCAACCCATATAACTACCGATGTCAATCGAGCTACGGATCTTTATTTTTCCCCTTTCTTCAAATGTCCTTGTGTATGCCCATGTGAATGTGGGTGTATTCACGAGGACACCCTTCTTACCCTATCCCGTCTGGTGTCATTTAACTCTTGCAGCGGATGGATGGAGCAACTGTAGTTGCCTGGCTGTATTTCCCAGGCATAAAGGTAGGACAAAATTGATCTCTATTCTTCCTTTTTGACAGTTTTGTGGCGTTGATTATAAATCGTTACGTAGCCACGGAGTACGTTTATTCCTGAGCTAGGCGGTTGCTTGACTGGAACCGTTTTCTCTCTTCGTTTTTGTTTTTTCTCAGTAATGGTTTTCTAAAAATCTCATTAGTGTCGAACGACTGCAGATCAGGCCTGTTTTTTTTTGTACCTCACTTTTTTTTCTGTGGGTAAATCATCACATTCGAAAATATTTGAACACTTAAGCAAAGTGCAACTAGAGAATTTTTTTACCAAGAGGGACTTGCCGCCACACCGGCACCTCCTCGTTTGTTTCGTTATTGCTGGGTTAACAGGCGGAGGCATCTGACAGTCTTGGATGGAATTCACGTTTTTCCCAGCCCATATTCAATGGGACTGGATGCAGACTGAGGCTGAGGATCAAAATTGTCGCTGGAAAGCTGGAAAGAAATAATTGCGCATTGTGGTTAAATAACTATGTCTTTATCTAACCACTCTGTGTATTAATTTCTTTTTTTAAAACATAGTCAGTATTAAAGTAATCAATTCTACCTCAACTGAACCAGCCAGGAACATCAATCATAAACAATATCAATTCATATTATAAATGATACAGAGAGCTTGTTTATCGTCGAAAAAAGAGTGGACATTTTTCTTGTTTTTTATTCAGTCATCAACTTCTGACTATATAGAAACCTACCGCGAGATTGAATAAGTATTTGTTGTTTTGTCTGTTGCTATGGGATTTTACTTCTAATAGTGGCAAGACTATGGATATCCGCCATCGCCTTTGAATTATTTGAAAAATGATTCCCCCCCCTTTAAAATTTTATTGCTGATTTGAGCACAAAGCACCTGTCCGGGCAGCATCATCAGATCTCAATAAGTGTCTTGTCAAACTCGTATACAACGATTCCAATTCCCGATGGCAATATTACATGGGGGTTATTGATTATTTTTTGTTTTCTTTTGGCAACTGCGAGGGAAATGGGGACTATATTAGGACTAGATGACAGATATAATCTGATCAGATCGTGATTTTGTAAGTCTATTTCTTCGTCGTCCTTCATCGTTTGTCATGTTTACAACCATGTTAGAATGCTGAGAGAAATTAAGGCTACACACGCGATAGATAATTCTCTCATGGTCAAATACGTTCAATCACTGGGCGTGTGTATGTTGCGTTCATCCACTTTGCTTTTTTCGTCAAATAGTAAATGCTTCCTATTCAAAATCACATCGTAAATATAATGCCATCACCTACCTTCGCGGCTTTATATCTGTTGCGGTTTTTGACACGTTGACCGACGCCATCGCTTCAAAAACCAGCAACAACAACAACAAACAACAACATAAAAAGACACAATATTAACAAGACATCAATGACAAAATATCAGGGATTTCCCAATCGCAATATTTTCCCTTCTCGTCGCTACTTTTAAAAAATGGAATGGACACAACGGCGTCATTTTCTGGCTTATTCGAATTTGGTTTTCTTTAAGTTGACGCGCTCTGTCGTATTTAATATGCCCGTCGCCTTGATTCGATTTGTTTCTTTGATTTCGGATTTTTTTTTTTGAATTGTGGCGTGAAAGAGGAAGTCAACAAACACACGTTACAATGAAAAGAACACATTTAAAAAACACAATCAGTTACTGTTTTGGTAAATTCAGTAATGTAAACTAGATATATAATATTATATAATGATGTTGGGCAAAAAACAAAAAAGGAATATCTACTTCTCTCGGCGCCGGTTGTTGCGACACGTCGGCTTGCTCTCCTGGATGCAAGTGGACGCTGGGAGGACGTTGCCGATGTTCACGGTTTTCCAGACGCCACTTCGATTGACCTCCTCGGAAATGTTCATGGCCTTATTGGCACCGCCGCCGCCACCGCCGGTTCCACCGGCCGTTGAACTATCGACAGGGATGTTCATGATGTTTCCGTTGGGCAGCTGGATCTGGAAGTTTTTCCCGCTGTGACTGGTGTAGTCCGTCATTGCCATTTGACTGACCGCGGCCACACTTGTCCCGCCCGCCTAGAGGTTATAAAGTGTGTTAATTAGCCTATTTTTTTGATTGGAATTATGTAATCGAGAAAGAAATGTTGATACTAGAGTAGTTACTTCTTCGTCTTCCTCGTCCTTGTGCTTCGTGTTACTTTCGGGCATCAGATCGTCCAGCACTTTCAATTCGTACTTGGTGAAAATGAAATCGAGAGATTTCCTCACGCCAATCATGACCACCAACTGGACAATCAAAATCATTAGCATTTCAGTGTGTAAGGGGGGAAAGGTTAGACTGTATTACCATCAGGGGGAAAGCGATAGAAATGGCGTTGATTTCTTTGACGGCCCACAGGACAATGAAGCAGAGCAACTGGATGAAAGTGAACAGGTGGACGCGGCGGAGCGTCACCTTGCGGAGATAGATGTGGTCCGGTTGGTATTTCGTCGGCATAAAGAGAAGTAAGAGTCGATCGTAGAATTGCATGTCGGCCAGCGGAGAAGTGCCCATGTACAGGAAGACTCCAAATAGAACGGGCATGGGAATATACGTCAGAATGGGCGTCATGAAAACGGACAGGCCAATCATCACAGAGATCATAATCAAAGTCATTCTCTGTTCTCTGTATAATTCAATCGAGAATAAATTGAGAATCGTTTCATTGAAAGGAAATCAAATTCTAATAGATTTTACTTGACTCCCAAGAATTGGGGTTTTTCGCCAGGAGCGGCGCATTCCGTCTGGAGTTTGAGAGCGTTGACGTGATTGATGGAGAGGACGGTAGCGGCCACAAACCAAGGGAGGCCCAGAATTGATTTGACGACAATTAAAATGGCCAACACAAACAAATCCAAGTGGTAGCCACACCCTTTCTGTCAATCCGATAAGAAAAGCTATAATGACGAATTTGGTTCAATTTTGGTAAAAACAGAAATTTCTTTTACTTTGAGCTTGTTTTCACGACGATTGACGATGACGGCCGTGATTTGCTGATCCATGAAGATGAGAATAGTGGCCAGCATAGCGGGAGCAATGGCAGCAGGAATGGTCCACCACGGATTGTTGAATGGCGAAACGACCCATCCGCGCCCTTCCCAAGTCGGTTTAAACTCATCGGGCACGAGGAGTTTTGGCGTGCGGACGTCAGCCAGGGCATCCATTAGAGACATGGAGCAAATGGTGATGAAAACACCGAAATCACTAATCACTTGTCTCACCTGTAAATACGTCCATTCAATTAAATTTAAATCGTATTTAAATGACATTGAATTATCGTACGCTATTGGGGAAGAAATTTGTTCGCTTCATGTTTTTCAGCGTTACACAGAGGAAGTAGGTGGTGACGCACAGGATAATCGACATCAGAAAGACTGTATAAATTCACAATTTTGGGTTTATAGAATCTCACCGAATAATTTAATGATTGCTAATGGGTTTACCGTTCGGGTACCAAGGTTTGTTGACAAGGTGACAATCCTCTCCTTCCAGAGTTCCATTGTACACCTTAGAAAAAGAATTGAGTGTGACATAATCGAAACGACGGAAAGAGAATAATAATGAGTAACCAACCGATTGGCATTCTTGCCAAGATATTCCCGACCAGCTGGTACTGATATCGTCTCTAGCTTCAATGGTGAAATTGGACGGTAGGCAGCGGCAGTCGCTGATGACGGGTGGATTCATCGGATACTTTTGCCCAATCGATAACACTTTCTCAATAGCCTTCGCGGGGGTTTGAAAAAAAATTAGCGTGCAATTTCGTGAGTTAGAAACCATCAGATTGGAAAATTACCTTGTAGATGAAAATGGTGGCAATTAGAAGGGCGAAATTCTCTTCGGTAAATCGGGTAATGTAGCAAACGATAGCCGATGCGTCTATGGCCACCAGTACGATCAGAATAAATGCAATCCACATGCCAATCCAAAATCGCAGCCCCAAGTAATCTAGCTCGTTCCTCCTGGTGGGGTTGTTTATAGTTGGGAGAATCAATCAATTAACCACGGCCGAGAGGATATCGACTATTGTCTCATCACTGCTGCTGGCAGCCCCATCTTACTTGCAGAAATCGTAGAGAATGTTTTCAAAGACGAGAACGGGTCCGGTGGAGCCGAGGATGGTGAGCGGTTGGCCGGAGAAAATGCCGTAAACGATTCCGCAGAGGAAGCCGGAGCAGAGGGATTCCATTGTGCCCAAACGGTTTTCGGTGGCGTCGCCCAGCAGACCGCCGAACGTGATTAATGGTGTCAGACAGGCGAAGTAGAGGAAAGTGAAGGCGGCCAGACACTGAATGGACATGGCGTCCTTGTAGTCGGACCAGTACCACGGCACTTTTCGTTTGACGTCGTTGATGAGGCCGCCAAAGAGTCGGCCCGTTCGGTACAGGCCGGCAGTCTCGCGAACCTTACTCTCCTCCTCTTCTTCGTTGACTTCTTCTTTGTTCTTTTCGGGGAATTTCCTCGTGTTCTGTCAATTCGATTCGTTCATTTAATTGCTACTATACCGAGTAAAATCAAGGCAATTAAAAGGGTTCCATTACCTGAGATGGAATGGCTGCCGGCGGTTCAATACGAATCCTGTTTGAATGAGTTTCAAAAGAATAACTCTGTTAATAATTTGATCGCTCATTTATTTGAAACAAATTGCGTTATTCATTACTGGGGATCCCATTCGCCTGGGGGCAAGACGGTGACGGCGTCGAGGAACTCGTCAACGCCGGCCAATAGGTGATCGCGATTCTTGGCCCGGTAGGCGACTTCGTGAAACACTTCGTCTGACATTAACGTGGCCATAGCCCTGCCGACTTCGTGATAACTCGCTTGGCCACCCTAAACACATCAGTTTTATTGTAAATATTGTTATTTGTTTCACAAAAACCGTCCAAGACAAAACAGAAGGAGAGAATATGAAGCCGATCGATGGAGCATCACGAATGTGCAGCTGCGCTATTTATACGTGCTATACACACACACGCACTAAAAGATTTATGTTTTCTTCCCGTTGCCGTAGCGACTGCAAGAGAGTCAGAATATGAGAGACGAGATGCACAGCATATAGGGTAATGAAGCGTGCATATAATAGCTATAGTAAATCCTTCTTCACTAACCACTGGTCCTAGGAGTATGAAAACGAAGCGGGTCGGGACGGGAACTTCGGTTAAATCGCCCAAAACGACAGGTTGAACCAGCCGGATGAAGGCTGAAACGGGTTTTTCCAGGCAATCGACTTCGCCGACAAGTACATTTGAGGCTTCGGCTCCCGCTGGAATCTTTTTCAAGAACGACGTATTCCCCTGTTGATGTTATACACACGTCCAAAAAAGAAAATGGAAATGTTTAAAGCCCGGCATTTCCAATTAGGAATAAATGATATGCTGCTGTTATTATTATCATAGTACATCATTACTTTGTGAACGTCTCCGTTTCCGTTGCCCATGTCTTTCTCGCTCGTGTTGCGCAGCATCGAAGCTGCACTGGGACTGGTAGCCATGGCAGCGTGCGAGGCTGTACCTGATACCCAAGCGCCCAAAATATTCGTGTCAGCAGAAGATGATGACATGATAAGAGAGACCGTACATGAAAACACGACGTCATTAGTACCAATATCACAACCAAACATTCGTTTTTTATCGCTCCGAATTTTTTAACATTTTTCTTTACCGATAATTAATCGTATTAATAATATTAATAGACAGTCGCAAATGTCGTCCAAAAAGCTTAATAAGGAAAACACGAAAATACTGTCTGAAAGAAATTGTTCAATTCTATTTGTAAACCACTTTCCTAAAGTGGTGTAATGGTGTTATGCATGCCGTGCTTGAACAAAAAATGTCTTTTTATTATAATATTGCGTGGATGCGTGATTTACGTGACCATGCTTGGCTTTTTGTCTTCTATCCCGCCGTCTATTGTTGTCGACATGTCGATGATGTGTTTTGACAACTACGTCAGACCACAAACTACAGGTATATTACTATACACAAAAGAGGTGAACGTGCAAAGTCTCTGATCCCGCGTCGGACATTTTGAATAACAGCTAGCCGTTACAGCGTGTCGGAAACTGAACGAATCAATAATTTGATGCAAGGCGCAGAGCTAGCTGGTGTATATATAGAGCTGCAGTGATTTATCGATCCAGTTCAGCCAGTCATCCAGCAGCACTCCAGCTCAGTGAGGGGGGGGGGGTCTTATTGCAAATGATACATAGCAGTTATATATATATCTTTCTTCTCTTTTGAATTATGGGTCGAGATGGCAGCCCAGCGGGTCGATCCCGAAGGAGCCATTCGCCATTCGGGTTGACGTAACTTTTGTTATGTAGTAGTTGGGGGTTTAAATGTAACGAGCGTTTTGCTGAACTGCAGGTTATTTAAGGGGGTTTCTATCGGACATGGGATTAATTAGCTCAAATTAAATGCACGTGCGTCATGGACCCCGGCAAACGGTTAATTGACCGCCAATCGCGTGTGTCGTTGTTTTTAGTAGATGCTCAGTGCTGAAGGCCAGTCGTATAAAGATGGTGGATAGTATTGTATTACCCCACGATGGCCGCCTATCATTCGGGAGGGCAAGAAACGGGTCGTCCGTTGGCAAGTGATGATGGTCGAGCCTAATGCGACGAGTGTTGCTGGTCGTCGGCACGAGATGCTCCAACAAAACGATTTCGCTTCCGTCGCGGCTATCGGCCTCCGTGAGCGTGACTTTTATGGCTGTCATTGACGTCACCGGAACGTCCGTCATCATCAGCGAACCTAATCAATCACGATTGGGCGGTTTGTCTCATCCAATTCAATTGAAACTACAAGGGTTTCCCTTTTGTGGTACCGTATGTGGTCATTACAATTAATAATATCGTGCAGAAAACCAAAAAAGTCCGTTCGATTTGTTCTTTTCCGTCAAATTCTACCAAAAGAATCTCTACACACCGAGGGTTTTTGTCGAGTAAAGGAAAGAAAAATAGAAACAGAGAGGATGCCATAGTTTAGTTTGAGCACCTGACGGCACGTTTAAACACGATTCGGGTGACTGCAATTGTTTCTTGGCATCAGCGGAGGCGGTGGCGGGCGACGACGAGGCCAGCACCGCCCGATCCTGTTCAACGGGATCCTCTTCCGCGATGTCGTCGCTACTTTTCGTGAATGACCGCTTCGCTCCAATCGGAAGATGGTGCTGGTGGTGGTGGTGAGGGTATGGAAGCGGGTCTATTTCACGCACACACAGATAGATACGTCGGTGGGGGGTTTGGCGTTGTTTTTGTTACGTCATGAAGACGGTGAAGGGGGGTTAAAAAATAGTAAAAATCGATGTAGGCTACTAATTTAGAAAAATAAAAAGAACTCGGGGGGTATAAGTTTAACAAGCCAACTACTAATTTATGTAATAACAACATTCGGGGAATTGCGTCCGTTTCTCAATCTTGTTATTTGGTTTCGTGTGTTATTTGTGCGAGTCGTGGGCGTTCTGGCGCAATGCCAATTAACGCGCCGAGACTATTAGAGACCATAAGGGAGGGAACTTCTTTTTGATCGAATAAGGAAATAAAAGGTCTTAAAAAAATTAAGGTAATTCGTTCTTTTTTTGTTAGAGCCATCTGGTGTGTTGAGCTTATTTGCTGTTCAATATTAGCCATCACACAAGTGAATCTATAAAAACCTGAATCAATTGTTGTTCGCGACCATCTCTAGCTCTCAATAATGGATAGGTTGTATACGAATCACTGCGAGAATCAGGAACAGGGCCCGGCACGCACAAGTGCAATGTAGCGTGTCATGCACTGTGCGTGCGTGTGTATAAGGATCGGTTTTGAAATTTGGGATAGTAATAGAATGATGGCGGGTACTCACTTCGCGATTGAGAATAATTGCGGCCAATGTCGGCCAGAGAGCGGATAATGGGCAGCTTAGCAGCGCTGTTCTCTTTGTTCTTCTCGTAGAGATGGCGATGGCGTCTGAGAAGAGCCTCGCGAACCTTTTGTGATTCAATTGTTTCAAAATGGGTCGAAATTCGATCGTCATATTATTAGCGCGTCTCGCTATTTTAAAAAATGTATACCCTCTCTTTGGAGTTGAATGGAAGGTGGCCGGAATTGGCCATCATGTCGATGGCGAGATCAGTTATCTGGACGAGTGTCTGAGCATCGGCATCCAGCAGGACGGGTCCGTTGAGCAGGAGACTGCGAAGTTCGAACAGCGAATGGAGCGATAGAGTCGCTACGTGAGGCTTAGACCAACGGCTACCACCTTCTTCCACGTCTTCCTCGAACTTCACCCAACTATTGGAAAACCCGAAAAGTTAACTCGTGTCGGCTGCCGAATAAGTTTCCCCGCCAGAAATCCGCATGCGGATGTTCAATTAGCATTGAACTCAAGTCTGCTGGAATAAGCTCTGGGACCGTCATCTTTTCATCCACATTTGTGCAAGGCTAATTTGTACGGCCCTATATGCAATTATGAGACGCAGGACTCTGCATGTCTAAACATGTTGTACACTACTGACCGTGCCGTTTCGTTCCATTCGACTTCTCCGGCGTCGTGATTGTAGCAGAGTTCTTCCATTTCGGAGAAAAGCGGATGGGCTTCGTGAGTTCCGTCATCTCCGTCGCCCTCTTCACCCAAGATGAATTGAACGCGCTGCGACGGTGGAATGGCCGCTTCAAAAGTAGATGCAAATCATCAAAAAATAGAAATAAATCAGTACGGCCGGCGGCACCCCTCCCTGAGAAAAAAGATGAACCAAAAAATCTTTTATTAAAAATTCACAACGTACAGTTATCAGCTGGAGAGGCCTCTTCAGCTATGCCGGGCTGATGTTGGTGCCGATGGTGATGGCGGTGCCGCCTGTGATGTGAACGCCGCTTGTTCCCGTTGGACGGAACGTGAACTCCCACGTACATAGTGTGAGCCCGGTGGCCTACATCATGAATAATCGTTATATGTTATTTATAAAACGTGCGTTGAAGAAAAGCCAAGCTGAACTATTCTAAAGTTGACTCGAGTTTATACCAAAGCGATATAATTGATCACAGTTGGTTTAAACGGTTAGAATTTTCTATATAACAATAATGGACCGTGTTGGCATGGGAAGAAAAGAAAACAATCTGACTTTGACATTGGGTTTTGGCTGCGGGCCCGAATTGGGGGCTGTTCGATTTTCCCTGATTGTTTTCTTTTTCATTTCCGTGCCATGTTCTTTCTGTTGGATTTCTTTTCTTTTCTTTTTTGTGTGTCGCTATTTTCTCTCGATCGAGCAATTGTCTCGGTTATTTGATCGATAGGGCAAAAGGAACAAGACCATATCTAGGATTATATATAGGAATCTTCTAGTGCGTCACTGGGCTGTTAAGCCCGATCCTCCCGTCATCAATATATATCGCAAACTGTGACTGTCTCCGTCTTATTCGACCGATCGATACAAAAGAAAAGTCCTCGCTGCACAGTGTAGTCTCTTGACTGACGGACCAATAGGAGCGTGAGACGAGAGCTTATCGGTTATTACTGGCGAATAACTATCCAGCGGTTTTCCCTAGCTATGCTAATGACCGTCTCGAGTACCACACACTCACACACATAGAAATCACTTGACACTCGATTACTGGGAAGAACATTTTCTTACCTTCGAAATCCTTTTCCGTGTAGGATTGGTGACAGTTTGACGCGATCCCAGGATCTTTGGGTGCGTCTCCGGGTCCCGTCCGCGGGACCGGCAACGGTGAATTGTCGGCCATGTCGAAGCGCAGGGAGGGCTAGCGGATGATTCGATAACAACTCTGCTATATCAAAAAAAAAGAAAAGAAATGGAATTGACTTTTATTTTTTTAATAATGGCATTTTTTTCATCGTCCTATATCGAGAGATATGGAACCAGTTTTCGGCCCTCGGGCAAATCCGTCCAATCCGGAAATAAAAAAGGCTTCACTTTGACTGTACGTCCCCTTCTCTTGAACCATGGGCAGGATTATAGGAATGCGCCCAACGGCCTTAGTCGCAGGCCGAAACGGTATACTCGCATAGGTATTACGGTCGACTTTCCACCGTGCTGTTCGATCGATCGATCGATAGTGTCAATTCAGTTCCCTCCCATTCTAGACAGGACCAGAGCTCGCCGGAACACACAAAAGAAAATTCGATAGCAAAAAAAGGAAAAAAATGGGATCTAATCTCCGGCAATCCCACCAAAACTAATTCCATAACGTCTTTTAGAATGGCCAACAACTCCCACCACGGCTTTGGCGATCGAAGGATTCGCTATAGAATTTTCTTTTCGGGGTAAAAACGACATCAAAGATGAATGGCAGATGAAGAATAACCCCCACACAAGTTTTACACGTGTTATACAAGAACTAGTATATAACATCCCAGGCTACATTATTATGACTGTTGCTGTGTGTGTGTGTTTGATTTGCCCAGCGATGCGCTTTTTTTGTTTACAACTGGTCCCGAAAACAAACCCCGAAAAAGACCGGACCAAAAGTGAAGTGTTTATTCCTTTTTACACACGGAGAGATACTAGAAATCCACTGCTGGCTTGTTGTCATGGTCTTTTCTCCTTGCACGCGTTTATGTCTGGACACACTCGCCACCACGTCGGCGAAAAAGTCAGCGTGCTTCGATTTCTTTTAGATTTTTCTCTCTCCCATCATCGGCGAAGCTTTTCAACTTTGACGCTGGATTGATACACGAACGGTACGGCGGATGCCAGCAAAATGCTTACGCCATCTCATTTTTTTGGCAAATCCCACGCAGATCAAACGAGATAACAATACGTGGTCTAGCGTCACGACCGCGAACCTTTTCATGCGCTCACGTTTGATGAGAAACTCGAATGCAAACGTTGAAGATGCAGCGGAAGTGACGACAGGAGATCGAGAGAGAAAAAGAGAGAATCGATTGGTAGATGATACATAGGCTAAGAAAATGGCAATTCTTATATGTATAAGAAATCCGCGGTTTGCCGAACCGTAGCGAAGGAAGCTCCTGGGCTCCTGACAATGGACGCAAGTCGAGTTCCACTCGGGCTCGTGCCACCGCCACCGTGTATAAACACAGATCAATACAAAATGGTGGGATAGAAAAGCGGGAGAGAACCGACAGACATACACACAGAGAGAGGGAAAAAGATGAGGTGAACAGCGGGATAGACTCTCACTGCTTCTGTATGAGTTATATAAGCTAAAGTCTATGTACTAGTGGGGCGCCAAATGAAAAGGTTGCAGGCATTCCCACGGGCGCGGGAATTCATATACATGTACACACGTCTGTCAAAGTAGTCTACTTGCATAATAAGTCTTCTTCGTCCGCTCAACATTTTAATTTCGTCTAGTCAAAGATTCGTGAGTGGTTGATTTGTGCGTGGCTAATTTCTTCGTTTGGTTCATTGTTCGAGACCCTTTTTGTTCTTGGATGCTAAAGGCAAGTCTTTGGCCAGATTTGGACGGTGCGAAGACACACACTCACGGGGGAGAGTCTGCTGTCATATAGGCACACAAGATCGATTCAAAATGTCTACCTTAATCGGAGAGGATCAAAAAGGATGTCCTCGTGTATATCTCGGAGCTTTTCTTCTGTTCTTCTTTTCAGTGGTCCGTTGACAAGTCAGCGGGGGCCATGAAACTTATTCCACTTTGGTTAGATTCGTGGGAGAAGATTTCCAAAAATTGTATCCGGTTGGTGGGCACAATCTCGGCTTGAAATACGACACTTTTGGCAAAATAAAGCTCGTCAAATGTTGCGATAAATGCCAAACAAATCGACTTGATAGAGAGAAGAAGAAAATAATTCAGATGAAAGAATAAACAGAGAGATAGAGAGAGAGCTAGAATGGACTCTATGAAGATGCGGCTGGTTGGATGTGACAGAGTTGGAAGCCGATTGAAGACTGGACGAGGTTGTACAGACGTACAAGAGCAGCAGCGTCGGTGGGAGCGTGTGTTTACCCCGACGCTCCCTCCCTTTCTCCCGCCTCCGAAGAGAGACCCTCCTTTTCTATATATCCTCCTGCGTTTGTGTAGAACCCCGTCTCATTTCTCTTCGCCCTTTCCTTTCCCTGGAACTATATACAAGTGGAGAGGCTCTTCTCCTACTTTTGTGTATATTAGAATGGCGCAAAGGCAAGACGGCCACGGTGTATATAATAGTAGCACAACATCATGCGCCCACACAGATGTCGTCTCTTTTCCGACTCGCTTTAAATATTTTTGGCTCGCACAGTTGTGTGTTTTTTCGTCGATCTTTATATAATTTGTTTGTTTTCTTTTTCAGTCTCATTCCGGATGGGTCTCTTTCTACTGTGACGCCCAAGTTGCACACGTTCCCTTTGTTTTCACAGGCTGGTAAATTTTACACAGCGACTCTTTTTTGGCAAAGTCACTGTTAGCAATTTGTCACGTCTGACTGAATTTTTTAAAATTCGGATTGAGATCAATACCAAACTTGCCCTTATGAATGCAGTCGCCATTTCTGGTGTTTATATATTGGTACGAACTCTGTTTCAATTTGGGTTCATCGCTAGAACGCGTCAGTGTATAACTTACAAAAGTATCGAAGGAAAAAAAACAACGTGGATTAAGACGCACTCGCAGTCTTACTTTGGTGGAAAGCAAAGTTCTTGCTTTCTTATTATCGTTTCAAAGTGCTCTGTAAGGCTTCGTGCCGAGTGAAAGAAAGAAAGAAAGGGGCTAGCGCACGTTCTCCGTTCCCTTCGGTCGTCCAACGACAAAAATAACGTTCGCTTTTTCAAGTAGCTTTAAAGGAAAACCATTAATGACGAGTCTGAGAAGGAAATGTGTTGAACTTGGGATGTTTCGTATCTTGTCTGTAATGCGCAAAACAGTCGCTACAATGCACAAAGGCAGATAACGAGACAGCTTTATTCCTTAAACGCTTTTTAGACACGTAAGTGCTACCACTCTATTATGCAAATATTTTTTATAGCCAGATTTATTTTCCTTATATCGTTGTTTAGTTGCTCTGTCGAGCTGCAGTCTGCGATTTTAAAATAGGATTAAATTGGTAAACACTGGTTGCAATGTTTTCTTTTGGAAAAAGAAAATCCTACTGCTTGTTGTTGTGTCCTCCACCACCACTAGCGATATGAATTTGGTATACTTAAAATATGGCTTTCTACTACGTTGATCGCTAGGTGGCAGCTGCAACAAAAACACATGAAAATTGCAGACGATATTTTTTCCTGAATTTTCACAAAAGTTTCATTTTCCACGGTGCTGAACACTACTGACTGCCTACCGCCAGGATTTCAATTGTTAGGTAACATATAGATAAATGTTGGCTTTGTAACACAGAATGAACACATTTTTCAAACATAGCAAATCAACCTTTTTTCGTCCAGTCACTGCTGCTCGTCTCGTAAGATTCAATATCGAAAACAGAGTCAACATGTCACAGGTATTAAAAAATCTCAGTATTTATCAGTTCTTTGTTTTAAAACCCCTATTCTTTGTTTAAAAATTAGACTGCTAATGAAGGCAAGCAAGAAAAAATCCTCCTAGCTCTTGATTTCGACCATACAATTATCAATGACAACAGTGACACATATGTCACGAAGCTGGCACCAAAAGGAAAGATTCCCCCAGAAATCAAATCCCTCTACAGTGATCAAGGTTGGACTCTTTTCATGTCTGAAATATTTCGCTATCTTCACTCCAACAACACCACTCCTGAGCAAATCTTGGAATGCATGACTGAAATATCATTTTCGCCTGGAATGGTTGATCTGTTGAAAACTCTTGATCAATCGAAAGCCGAAACCATTGTCATATCAGATGCAAATTATGTGTTTATTGATCACATCTTGAGTTTCCATGGACTCAAAGATAGGGTTAATAAGATTTTTACAAATCCTGCCAAGTTTAATGATGATGGCCTCCTCGAACTCGAAATGTACCATGTCCAAGACTCCTGCTCCTTGAGCACAATCAATCTTTGTAAGGGCCAAATTTTGGAATCTTACATTGAAGAAAGGGCCAAAGAAAATATTGTTTTTACACACGTTGCATTTATCGGAGATGGCGAAAATGATTTCTGTCCCAGTTTGAGGCTCTCTCCTAAAGATTTTGTCTTCCCCCGAGAAGGTTATTCCCTAGTCAAACATATTGAGAAAATGAAAACCGAAAAAGACCTTCACATTAAAGCTAGCATTCACACCTGGAAATCGGGGTTGGATATCCTAAAAGTTCTTTCCGATAAAGTTCCATTGCTTACACAACAAACAACAACCGCATAAGTCAAATGATTTATCTCGAGCTTTTACCATTGTTTTCGATTAAACCCGTGAATAATACAGTACAATTCTTCACTGCATAATCTATCTCAATGTCTTTCTATCAATTGACGGTCGCGATTTTTTTCACACTTAAAATTTCCTTTTTTGAATTCGAATTGTTGTCGTTGAGCGCCACCTGTACAGAATGCACCGAAGGGAAAACCGTCTCGTTGTGGTGTCGTGCCAAAACAATTCAGCAACAACACCGTAACCTAAAAAAACAAAACCACAAGTCTTATTCGCTGACCTCTTAGTTAACAAGCTGGCTAGATAGTAAGGAATAGCGTAATAAAAATGCATTCAGTTTAGTCAGGTTGCCTCTTTCATTTTTTAGCCTCTAACGATTACGATAACGATGATTTGTGACGCCGGTTTTTCCATTCGCTTGGCGCCACTGTTGGGTTTATTCAGGAAATTGCGAAGCATTGCAACATCAGGCCTCGAGCTTAATATTATTCTAACCATCTGGGGGAATACCTACACATCTTGTCGTGCAATAGAGGAACTCGGCGCAGCTGGTTTTAGATGGACGGATTTTCAAAAGGTATCGCCCACCGTTTTCTTCGAACTGAATGCGCAAACGCGTTTTTTTTTTTTTTAATTTTTAATCGGCCACTTTTCCTTGACGATTCGCTTTGTCTTAATTTGGTTTTGGTACGTTGGACACGGAATGACATAATAAATTCACCCAAAGTCGCGCATATTGATTTGCTTTTTCGAATTTTCCAGTGTCTGCCAACTGATGAAATGCGAAGAACTTTACGAAGACGTCAACATTTCTCACCAAACTGGTATGGAGGCGGTCGAAGCGAAAAAATAGTGACCATTTGAGAAATCTCTGTTGGGATTTTCAATTATAAACTCGGCGAGTCTATTAGAAATGCAAGGTAGAAAATTAAAATCCCACACGTGTGTGAGTGAAATGCCAAATGAGAAAAAGGTATTTTGATCTTTTCAGATGTCATATCAATGCAATACCAAAAGGTGTATTGACATGACATAAGCGTCAACAGCAATCTAATGGTGGCGTCCAAATGTTATCGAATCTCATCACGGTTTGTATTTTTACGGCTAGAGTTACAATACGAATATACCTGTCAAGAAAAACGAATTTCTAAAAAGGATTAAGTAAATAAAAGAGATAAATTGATCAACTTGTGGCGCCGCGTTGTAGAAAGCAATACTTTTTAGGAACCAATGTAGGTTATTTCACTGGAAATAAGGAGGTTACTTTCTTGCTGGCGGCTTTTCATCGAAAGCTTTTTTTTCTTTTTTCGTTTCATTCTAATCATGGTCAACTAGTTCAAATGTGCGTAAAGCGGGATTTTTTGTATTGACACTGCGGGGCGAAATCGAACCGTCATTGATTGTGCACGGGTGAGACGCCTAATCTCCCAGGGTTTTAAAATAGTCACTGGCGACTGTTAAACGGTTTCATCGACGACGCGTCGTTCTTGCGTGTGTGTGTTTTTTTGTTGTTTACGATCATGACCCAATCTCGAATTTCTCGATCTTATGCGACATTGATATGTCCCCTCCACTGTCGTAGACGCCAACCAGCCACTTTCTGGACGACGTGACTCATTTATTTCTAGGCATTTTTTCTCTTATGTTTAACTGTGTCCTGACCTAAATTTTTTACCTAATGGAATCTACTCTCAACTGAATAATAGCCTCTCCCTACCTAAACCCATGCTCGTTTTTTTCTTTTTGTGAAACGATTTCATTTCAAAAAGTTATAATAATGCAACCGCGTCCAAATAGAATGACTGACAACGGTCTTGACGAGTGCTATCCGTTGTCAGTGAGTTACAGAGTCGAGGAGAAAAGGGTATTTTTTTATTGTATGCAAATACTTGTAGAGTGAAATGTTGAATCAAAAGCTTTCACGACAGAGTCTCGTGCACACAACGGTCGGCTCCGCCTTTCGTTCGTGCAGCCGGCGGTTGGTTTTCCCGTCGTTCGTAAACCAACCAGCCGCCGACTGTCCTGCTGTACCATCGCGTACCATCTACCCTTAAGGGGATTCTTCCTTCTTCTTTTTCTTTATTCTTTCTCTCTTTCTTTTATATTTTTCTTTGGTTTACGTGATCTTACCAACAAGACAAGAAACCAGAAAAGCCGCCGGCTTTTTGTCAGTCCGTGCCACTCTGTCCAAGTTGGGTCTCTCTGCTCTCCAATGGGAACTTTGATCCGAGTATATATGTAGAAATACTGCACGTCTAGGCGAAAAAGAAAAGAAAAAAAAACGGCCGAGTTCTGTGAACGGCGTCATGGATCGAACGGGAACAAAAAAGAATGAGGTGACCTGTTGCACCGTGGCACATGGAGAAAGGTGTTTGACAGGAGAGCGACCGTGAAATGAGTTTGAGAAACTGGAAATGTATTCGTAAAATTGCTCTGCCAGTCCTGTAAGTAGAGGACGCTTAGTAAGTATTAGTAGCCATCGCTTCACGTTAGTTTCACGAAATGAGGCATGCAACGCGGTGAAAAACACTCGAACGCCATTTGAGTAGATGCGTGCGTCGACATCGTCGCACGGCGCATTAACGATTCTTCCGGCTGAAATTCAGGGAAATAAATCATCACAAGCAGTCGCAGTTTAATTCATAGGTGATTCAAAAGCCGTGGCCTTGGGGGAAAGAGAAATTTAAACGGTCGCAATAGAGTCGCGCAACGTTATATAAGAAAGACTGTGATTGACAATCAATAAGTGTCGACAGTCTTTGATTACTAAATTGTTATTTTTACCAATTCCAATGAGAATACTTATCACGTCTGTGCTGTCTCATTCTGATACGAAAATACTGACGACATGTTCGCCTGATAGGAACGCCCTTTATCTCCAATCGGAATAGCACCTTGCATACTACCTGAGCTTCTTTGCATTTATCGCCGTGGCTTCGTAAACTTTCCAGCGAGAGCTTCGAGGGGTTTGCTATGTGTTCTTTAGCCATCATAATGGATAGCTGGTTTCAACCAGTATTATCCAACATGTCGGCCGATCTCTCTTCCTCTCTGCTATCCTTACATATCCCTTCCAGCCCGCTTAATCGCGCTACCTTTTCTTATGACGTCACATTCTCTATTCAATTATTTTCTGCCAGTGGCTAGTTGAATGTAATGGTGTCTGCCAAGTCTTCCGACTAAATTCTCTTCTTCCTGATGGACCGGCGCAAGTAACAACTTCTTCCCTCGTCCTATAATATCAGTTGAACCCCGTTTGATAGCGTACAACTAATTCAGAGTTGGTTGCCTCTGTGTTTTAAAAAGTGTTAAATAAAAATTACCATAACGTCTGGTATTTATACACTTGTAGACGTGGTCAAATAATATAGGCGACACATTGTACATTCACGTCGACACAACGACCGACATGTATGTGTCCCTTAGATAAAGAAAAAAAAAGTAGAGTCTATGTTTGTTCAAGTGTTTGTTATGATTCGGAAGCCGCGCCTCCTTGCTCAGTCCGTTCCTCCCAACACCGGAGCGAGAATGCCTCACGTAGTACGCACGTATTCATGTGGGGTTTGGTTTGGTGAAGCCGTCCGGCAGAGGTGGTGGTCAAATGCGACTGTCTCCGACTCTCTTACCTTCAGTTTCTACCGGACCGACGTCCACTTTGCCACGAAGAATAGAAGCTCCTGCAAGGACCTAAGAGTCCGCTCAACTATTCGTCATGGCTACCAATGAGCCGCCCAGCATTCTCTTAGAAAGTAATTATAATTACAGATTTGTTTTAAACATTTTAAGAGTTTTATTTAATCGTATCTTTCTTGTGTAACATTTAAAGGTGAAGCGAATGCAGGAGTCAGGGTTGTGGGCCCGTCTCCTGGTGTCAAAAGGCGATCACTTCGCAATCGGAGGTCAGAGGCAATGCAAGGTAAAGAATTAGAACTAAGTGAAATGAATTAGTTTCTAATATTATGTGAACTTTTTAGATTTGCCGCCGAGCATGCGAGTTCGCTTTATCTTGGGCGAGGATGCCGATAAACCGGGTCAGAATGAACCGCGTCCCGTCTTCTCCGAAATGGAGGAGTTTAAAAGCGAAGACGGTACCGGTGGCGAATGGAAGGAAGTTGCCCGGTAATTGGTTCAAGCTCTGAGTATAAATTAAACAAATTGACTTAGACTGTCTGTGAAAATCGTAGCTGGATCAAGTTTGAAGAAGATGTGGAAGACGGTGGCAATCGGTGGACCAAGCCGTTTGTCGGGACTCTGTCGCTTCACGCTCTATTCGAATTGCGTAGTGCGCTGTTAAACGGAACCCTACTGCTGGATGCCGAAGCCACGACTGTCGACGAAGTGATCAACGTCATTGTCGATAAAGTGTGCTCCACTCACCAACTAACGGCCGAACAAAAGAATCAAGTTTGTAACCCTTGATCATTTTATGTTACAGGAAAAAGGACGTGCAATATTAATTCTTGGAATTTTGTTTCTAGATGACGGAAGTCATGTGTTGCCCCCATCGACATCTTTACGAAGTCGTCAAGTCCGCACCACTTTTGATGAGCGAGAAAAGCCGCAACAGCTCCGCAAAAAGTAGGTTCAACGGAATACATTTCATTTAGAACAATGTCTCTAGTCTAGGTCGAAATGTTGGTGGTTGTTGCTATATTATTGAAGTCGTAGCTTATCCGTTATGTTGTTCGAAACGGAAGGAACTCGTATGCAATTATTAATGTGTTGTTTATATACGTGGACGTTTTAAGATTTGACCGAATCCCGTTCGAAAATGGGTCTGGCTTTACCCAGCGTCCCATCTATGGCGGCCGTCACCGGCGCAAAAGTATGCGTTTTTAATTTTTCCAATTGATTCTTTATGGAACACGGGGTCGCTACTTTGTGGCCCTAGTCACGTGAATTGTGTGCTGTGCGTGTTTCTTATTTTTTTTAACTCATTTCTTTCTATTTGTGTCACTTTTGAAGGGCAATTCACCGTTCATGAAGAAGATTCCGCCCGGAGCCGAAGTGAATAACGTTCTAGTGGGCGAGGTGGATTTTCTGGACAAGCCAGTTTCGGCTTTTGTTCGACTTTCCAAGGCCACGATTCTCGGTGATTTCGCCGAGGTTCGGCTGCCGTCGCGTTTCGTTTTTCTACTTCTCGGGCCCAAGGTATTTTATCAAATCTAGATTGCTATAGGTGCCACAATTTGAATAATTGGTTAGCAAGCCTTTCCCGAGACAAACCCAAAAATGGATAGAAAAAAAATTCCAGTTTCATTTAACTGACCTGAATCACACGAACGCATTAGTCTGCTTGCATGGCACTTGCTTGGTCATGACGGGCTGATAAGCCAGTGTGATGGATAACGCCACAAGCATTTGAAAAATGGGGTTTTCGGGCAATAATCCGGGTATTAATCTAGCGCTTTAAACAAAAAAATTTATTGCGGTAAACATAACTTTGAATAAGCTCCCCCTTCTAAATAACGTATCGTCTGTTATCCTTGGGAGTTCAAGGCTCGTTCCTTTTCAAATATGAAAAACAAAACCCGCTGACCCTCCCGGAGGTTGTACCATCCGGTTACTGTCGCATGTTTTTTAGTTTATAACCGTGTCATATCAAAAGGATCATTGGGTTTGGCGATTTTGACAGTAGATTACCGAATTATTTTAGTCTGACGTTAACGTCTGTTTGGGGGATTAGAATCTCTCAGATAAAAACAATAACACGTTTGCTTATTTTCAGGGTCAATTGGAGGACTATCGTGAAGTTGGTCGCGTGGTAGCCACGTTGATGTCCGATGAAGTCTTCAATGCCGTGGCCTATCGCGCCAAGAATCGCGACCATCTCTTGGCCGGAATCGATGAGTTTATGGATGCCGTCACCATTCTGCCGCCCGGTGAATGGGATCCGTCCATTCGTATCGAGCCGCCGACCAAAGTTCCTTCGCAGGAACCGCGAAAGAATCCCGACAAGCCACCCGAAGAAAAAGAAGATCCTGCTTTAGAAGAATTGAAAGTTTTAGAAAGTCAGGGACTCGTCCGCACCGGTCGTTTCTTTGGCGGTTTGATCGACGACGTTAAGCGCAAACTTCCTTTGTATGAAATTTTTTAAGGACAAATGATTAAAGAGCAGAAGATAATTTATACTTATCCTTTAGCTATAAATCGGATTTCACTGACGCTTTCGCCGTCCAAAGCATCGCGTCAATCACGTTCTTGTACTTTGCTTCCTTGTCGCCGATTATCACCTTCGGCGGACTGTTGGGCGATGCCACCGAAAACCGCCTGGCAGCGCTTGAATCTCTTTGCGCTGGATGCATTTGTGGAATGTAAAAACACGACTTTTTTCTTCAATCTTTTAGTATTCTATCCTGTAATTGAAAAAGAAATTCATCACGACTTCTCACGTTCCCATTCCAGAATTTATTCCTTGTTTGCTGGACAACCTCTCGCCCTGTTGAACGCCACTGGCCCTGTACTAGTTTTCGAAGGCATTCTCTACAATTTCTGCAGGTAACATTTCATTTTGATTTAGTTTTACCGGTTGAAAACAAAAATGTTTACCCCAACCGTTTTTTTGTGTGTGTTTATTTCGTGAAGTAAAAACGGCTACGACTACCTTTCACTCCGGTTATGGGTGGGTGTTTGGATGGGTGTCTTTATGATCACCCTTTGCGCCTTCGAAATCTCCGCCTGGGTGGCCTTCATCACACGTTTCACCGAGGAGAACTTTGCTCTCCTTATCGCTACCATCTACGTGTACAAGGTAACGGTTTCGTTTTTTTGGCGTGATGACACGTCACGAAAAATTCCATCCAAACACATTTTTTCATAACATGCGAGTCTTAATCATACAGGCGGTAGAGAAAATCATTTACATAGGACTAGACAATCCGCTAAATCCACCAGAACCCAAACTGAATGCCACCGACTGCTATTGCTTTCCGCATAATGATACCATTGATAGCCTGATGGGATCCGTCCAAGGCGGTAGTGGACCTTTCAATTGGACGGGATTGGCAACCAACAGTTGCGCAGAGGTGAGAAACTAATTGATCAAATTCATTCATTCGTGAAAAAATATTTAATCGGCATTTGATTTGAAATGAAGATGTGGAATGGCACACTGAAGGGAGAGGACTGTTTCCCGAAGGAGTGGTATCCCAATGTTTTCCTGATGTCCGTACTCTTGTCCGTTTTTACGTACAGCGTCTGCGTGACTCTTAAAGGACTCAAACACACTCTCTACTTCCCTTACAAAGTAGCCACTTTTTCTACAATTCTTTTCCCATTTTTGTATTTAAATAGCACTTTCCTTTTGTGAACGAAATAGGTCCGCAGCACGATTAGTGATTTCGCCGTCTTTATCGCCATTTGTTCAATGACTGGTTTGGATTACTACGCCGGTGTTCACACTCCAAAGCTTCATGTATAAAGAAACTTACTACTAATCAATTGAAAGACTGTTTTTCTGTAACTGGATAACTTATCAGGTTCCCAGTGATTTCAAGCCAACTTGGTCAGGACGTGGCTGGACTGTCAACCCTATCCATCCGGACAATCCTTGGTGGATCATTCCGGGTGCCATGTTGCCAGCCGCCCTAGCAACCATTCTACTTTTCCTTGACCAGCAAATTACTGCAGTCATCGTCAACCGCAAAGAGAACAAACTGAAAGTGAGTGGCTGTGAAAGTTTTGGCCACTGTTGTCTGTGGCGCCATGACGCGCACGATTTTTACGAATCAAGATTCATCAAGTTTTCTAATTTCGAAATTTTTGTTGTTTGCCTTCAAACAGAAAGGATGCGGCTACCATTTGGATTTGTTTGTTTTGGCCATTCTGACGGCTCTGATGGGTATCTTGGGACTGCCGTGGCATGTGGCCGGTACTGTCATCTGCATCAACCACGTCAATTCACTGAAACAAGAATCAGAGACGGCCGCACCTGGTGAAAAGCCCGTCTTCCTCGGTGTTCGGTAACCAACAAGACATTTTTTCGGCTGGTCATGGCGCCAAATATCTTATTTATAAAATGTTGTTGAATATTTTAGAGAGCAGCGCGTCACTCACTTGATCATCTTCTTGCTGGTTGGTTTGTCCGTCTTCATGACACCAATCCTCAAGTTCATTCCCATGCCCGTCCTCTACGGTGTCTTCTTGTACATGGGAACGGCACCGTTGGCAGAGATGCACTTTTTCGATCGTCTACGAATCGTGTTCATGCCCGCCAAATACCAAC
This sequence comes from Daphnia pulex, assembly GCF_021134715.1. Lineage (NCBI taxonomy): Eukaryota > Metazoa > Arthropoda > Branchiopoda > Diplostraca > Daphniidae > Daphnia > Daphnia pulex. The sequence goes on along the minus strand of NC_060020.1, from coordinate 2,240,780 downwards.
CGGATTTCAACTACCTGAGGAAAGTGCCGCTCAAGCGCGTTCACATGTACACTGCCATCCAGTTGGTTTGCTTTGCCATTCTCTGGGTCGTCAAAACCAACGAAACGATTTCCATTTCTTTCCCTTTGATGGTCAGTAGTTATTTTATTCTGGACACATTTTTTATTTGACCACCACGAAGCTCTTCAATCATTCCTTTTAATGGTATTTTTAGTTGGTGATCATGATCTTTATCCGAAAATCCTTGGACTATGTTTTCACCAGAGAAGAGCTTCACGTTTTGGACTCTGTTATCCCGCCGTTCCGCAGGAAGAAGCAAGAACCCCTTGTCGAAGTAAGTATTTTTGGCAATTTACTTTCAAAGAGAACAAAATGTTTTTTAACAGCGATATGTTTCTTTTCTCGCTCAAGTCTGGATCCAAATCGCACATCAATGGCAAAGGACAGAGTTACTCGGCTATTCCCAAAAACAGCTCGAAAGTCAACATCAGTGACGAAGTGGCTAGATCGGGCGCTTGGCTCCACGTCAATCAGAGCAAAGCTTCATTCCAAGAGTAGGTTTTTCGATTGGTCTCAGGTTTGAGTTGGAGTTGAAACTGACTAAGGATTTTTTCTTTTACAATTGTAGCGGTACTGAGATGACTAGCTACCGAAGGAAGGATTATGGTGGTGAAAAAGTGAGCGATGACGAAAGTGAACCCCTGACGTTCTTGTCAGGTACCAAAAGAATTCAAATACAGGTATTGCATACAAATTTGTCATTCGAATATCCATGTGTTTACAAATCGATGTTCTTATTTCTTATCTAGCCGGGCAGTAAAAACAACCAATGAGCCCATTTTGTTATCCACTTCAGTTAAATAAGAAGGCGTAAAGAAGATATCAGAAGCCCTCTGCTCGTGAACTATTGGATTCTTCATCCAAATTAGGCAATACATAATTTAATAAGGAGACCGAATCATTCAAATTCTACAGAGGCTTATTACCATCAAGGATGGGATATAGTACAAACTCACGAGCTCTTACTGTATCGAATGTCGAATCTTATTATAATATGCTTCCTCCACTTTTCCAAACAAAACACATACCAAGCGCTAGCGTTTATGATATAGTCATATAGCCAATATGGAAGGCTTTTATTACTGTTACATCAGTTGATTTTGCCGATGAAATTTCGTGCATTCGTAGTGGCTTGATCATGTTTGTGGTATTTCATACTTTAGTTCAGGTGCTGTTGTCGCTATTTTCAGAAAATTATTCATTCATTCCAATGGATTTGTAATATACACGATCTTACTATCTCTCTGTCGTATTTTTTAAATTTTCCTATGACTTTAAGCGAGTAGAAAACGTCCAAAATTTTAATGCATTTTTTTCAGATTCAGCCGCTTGCAAGTTTGTTGTGTGGCAACGTATAGCTGGCCTTGCTTTCTTCTATGCAGTGATTCTATTATTATTACGGCAGAGGACGTTCTGAAGGTAAGACAGCCTTCTATTTCGGCTGTTTTCATCGCTGCTGTTCCATATTTTTGGGGCGTTAACCATCGTGCAATGACTGGTAACTGTTTTCTGTAGCACTTTCTTTTAGTGACCAATTCTCAATTGCAATTGTTTTTTTTTTTACTAAACGAATCAATACGCCATTGATTTTTCAAAGAAATATTTACTGGAGACGACAAACAATATGTGATCCGCCCAATAAAAGGAAAGGGCCAAGGACGGGACACGCTTACATTCGACGTGAAATGCCAAAATGACGCTCATATTGCATTGCTCAGCAGCGAAGAAATTACGTCACCCATGATTGAAATTTTCATCGGTGGATGGGGTAACCAGAAATCGGCCATTCGTTTCAATCAAAGCCGGCCCGATAAGGCTGAAGAACCAACGCCGGATGTTGTCTGCTGCGAAGAGTACCGCCGTTTCTGGATTCGCTTCCATCAGAACGTTATTCAAGTTGGAAGAGAGGGGGATGCAGATCCCTTTCTCAGTTGGGAAAATACCGACGAGCCGTTCAACGTGACTCACTTTGCCTTCGCAACCGGTTGGGGTTCCGTGGGAACTTGGATCTTTGACGACGGTCAGTCAAAATGGTAAAAATTCGAAATTTTGTATCCTTTTTCAAATCTGTTATCGTTTCAGAGGAGCAATCTTCGTCGTCGTCTTCTTCTTCGTCGGAGGAGGAAGACCCTGAAAAGATCCGCCAGCGTAAGCGTTCGCTTTTTATTTACATAGACTTTTCCCGTGTTTATTCTTATCTTACCGTTTCCAGGGGGTAAGAAACCGTTCTATCGTCGCCCGGGAGTCTGGTTGGACATGAAAGATGGGAAAGTTCCGATGAGGGCTGTCATTGGTGGAGTTGACGCATCGGGAGAGAAAATCTACGTTGGTCGTGTCAAAAAAGACGGGACTCTTCTGCCCGGCAAAATTGTTCCCTCACATAACTGTTGCTACGTGGCCAAAGGCGGTGAAGAATTCGGCTCTTCAAAATACCAGGTATTTTTTTTTTTTAATTTCATCTACATGTCGAAAATTAAAGTAAATGTTGCTGCCCGTCGACAGGTTTTGGTTCGCAACAAATGCTGCGAACTAATTTGGGTCCCCGCAAGTGATGGAAGTATTCCATTTGGAGCGCTTCAAGGAGGATTTTCTTCCGATAAAGAATCGGTCTTTATTGGGCGGGTAGTGCACGACGGAGCCACTTCAATTGGATTGGTAATTTGAAATTTTTTGAAATTTTTTAATTACAATTTCTCATTAATTTTGTCATTATCAGGTGCATCCATCACGTGGAATTTGCTTGTGCACTTATGGAGGAGAGGAGGTTAGCCATAATGACTATGAAGTTCTCGTTGTCAAAACTATCCCACTTTAAACTTGGTGTTGACTGAATCTGTGATAATTGGCATCTTTCATTAGGCATTTACAAATGCGCCAGTAATAAATTGGCAACAATGTAATCATGTCGAAAACAAAAAAAAATACTTGTTTACTCTTTAAGGTTGGAAATCTTTTATTAAGCTATCAAAAGCTTGCAGAAATATCTTTTTAAAGTTACTTAAATTAAATTCTTTAGCCGAATTCGAAGCAGTGACCGCAGCTGGCGTTGCTGAATAGGATCTTTGTTTAACGAGGTAGTTCAGTTTATTTTCTATATCTTCCTGCCAAGACTAAGTTAAACATTATCGCCAATTAGAAAGATAAAATCATAAACATAGTGCACTTATTACCTGATCGATATTTAGATGTTCAACAGGTAGTAGAGCTTTTTCAAGTAAATCAACATTTCGCTTTTTAACACTGTCAGTTTCCATTTTGAGTAAAGACAGAATACATTTGAGTGAGCCTTCCAACGAGTAAGTGGCAGTTTCAAATTTCTAGTGGTGAATCAAACACAAAAATGAGTCAATGTGATCCAACCACTTGAGTTTTGTTGACTGATACCTCTTGCAACAACTCAACTTGTTGAACGCAACGATTGACATGATCTTGAGCTAACTGCACAGCGGTAAAAGTGCCTTGAGTGAGGTCAACCGTCTTGGTATTGAGAATCTTGTTATGGAATACGCGTTGAATGATCTGGAACTGACGGCTGGTTTGGCCAAGTTTCATCTTAAGACGAGGCATGACACAGTTGACGGTTGAACTTGGATACGTGCTATTGTATTAGTTTTGCTTACCATTTCTTTTCTCAATTCCGTGTAGAGGGTATAGTGAGACTCAACCTGATTCCATATTTCCTGAATGGGAAAGGGTGAGTCTAAATTCACTTGTAGGTTTTCCGCTTCGCTAAAGTGAAGACGTAATCGCCTCTGCAGATCATCGACTAGTAAAGCTAGCGCCGCTAAACTGTCTGACTGTAACCGATATTTGTTTGTGGTTTTGGAGACCAGAAGGGACACTATTGTCCCATTACGATGCTTGAAAGCAATCACGTTAGACATGGAATCTTCCACTGGAAAATCTAAAATTCAATTATTTTATTTTTTATTTTTTAGATTAAGCTCAGTAACTTAAACATTTTGAGTACCTTGAAAGAGATGGACTAAATTGGCAGCCGGATGATTCGTCGATAAAGTTACTTTGATATGGGCTTCACGCACCGGCACTGAAAGGCTTGCAACCAGCTGCAATGGCAAGTCGAAATGTCTCGTCATTGAACAAGTTCCTGCTAACATTGTAACGACGGAAACTTCCACACGCAGTGAAGCAACCATTCCGCTTTTTGTTGGAACAGCGTGGAACATGATAGGCAAATCAACTTCTCCTATACCTTTCGTGCAATTTCAAAGATTGTTATTTTCGTTTTTTAAGCGGTTAATTTTTTGGCTTACTATTGAGTTGAAGGCAGGTTTCGGAAGGTGTGGCAGTAATCAATGGATCACAGTTAAATAACACTCGAATATTTCCGTGCGGATTTTTCGGCATAGCAATTGTTATATGACCTTTGATTGCTTCTACTAATTCTTGTGTTTCCAAGTATTCGCTACAGTTGCTGGAATTGAGTTTTAGATCCAGTTCCATTTCTTTTTCTTTTGGTGCTACTGTAGTTAATTTAATGTAGAGTTTATAGGTTATTGTCTATGGCTATAAAGATTGAAATGTATTTAGAAAGTACAGTCTTTCAGTTGTCCTGCACGAAGAGACTTTGTAAGTTGTTGGACTTCCTTAAGCCCGCGTTCATAATTAACTGGACGCTGGGAAGCTTCGTGGAGAAAACCGTACTGCACTTGTTGTGTTCCCATGTACAAAACGTTCAGTTGGCCAACGTCAGATAGAGAGATTATCAATCCTTTTATGGACTAAATAAACAATTGTCATTGTAAAAGTTTAATAGTGTTGAAGCAGGATCGTGGTACCTGTATAGTTGCTGTTTTAATAACTAACGGCGTAACGGGTAACTTGCAATTCCATTCGACCAAATTGTCCTTATAGACAAGTAAAGTATGCGCATCTGTGCATACTAAAACTACAACGCTATCAGGGGAGTCCGCTAACGATTAACAAACATATTTAACGACTAAAATTTCATAAAGCTAATTAAATTATGCTGTACAAACGTGGAATCAAGAGAGTGCAGCACATCGGGTGATAGTCTAGTTTTCTAGTCCACACAATAGTTCCGTCGGTATCCTTTAGGCAATAAAGATGTCTTTCGCCCAATGTGACAACATATGTGCCAATGTATTGCACGTCTAGCGCTGCTTCCCCAAGTTCAAATTCCCAATCAGACAAAAGTTTGTTTGATGCACGAGATCCTTCTACCGTCGAGTTCGCCAACGATTGATAGCTAAAGCAAATGCGAAATTGTAATAGAATTAGTTTATTTTTTATTTTTGAATTGTTACTTGTAGCTGTGAAGATTCCAAGACGAATCGCAAACGATGAAGCTTTCAGTTGAAGAAACATAACACATGGGTGACGGAAGAAGATGGAGAGTTGGTAATTTGAAACTCACGCCGACTCTCTCATTCTCGAAGAACATAAGCGTTCCCTCGGTCAGTGACTGCACGCATAGCTGAAAGAGATTAAAACTTTCATTTAAAACTGACCAATTACGTTAGACGCCTAATTTAGATTTACTTACCACGTTCGATGGTCCAGCTATAAGCGTGTATCCATGTAAGGGCAGTTTATGCTCGTACATAAAATCCACAGTACAATGAGAATTTAATTGGGTATTCTCATTAATCATAATGCGAAGAACGCGTAAGTGCTTTGGGTGAAGTACGGCTACATGTAATCCCTCAGTACTGTAACGTAATCAATATAAACTAAGACCAATTGCCTAAAAAATAATTAGATTTAATATGCTTTAGGTACTTGTTGAATCGCCCTGATAAAACTGCTAAGACTGGTAGTGCTAATTGTGTTTCGAGTTGTAAATCCGAAGAACAAGAATTCTCATCAGCTGATGATGACTGCGGTTGTGGATCGTAAATTCGAAGGTAGCCCTCCAAACTGCCTACTATGATTATTTGCTTGACAACTCCATTGATTACGCTTTCATAGTCGGCCACACACATGTGAAAGGCACCAAATGTTTCATCTATTCCGCAATTTGTACTCCACCATTCTCGCGATTTGAACAAGGACATGATCACTCACTCCGTTATGAAAACCTTGTTTGTTTTTCAAATTTTTGATGTTACTATGGCAACTGCGCAAATTCGTGTTTGATCGGCAACGCCGGCCGCATGACATTTTGAAAGGAGAATTCACTTTTTGGTCTGCTTGGTGGGTTCGTGCTTAACAAGTAACAATTCAGTTCACTGTGTACATTCCTCTTATTTTTATCATACCAAAAAGTCTTCCCAGAGGAGAATAATTTGCATAGCTTTCGAAAATGGATGATGAAGAGTTGTCCTCCTTGGTTCAAGCAGCTGAACAGCTTGCCTCTCAGCTTGACGATGGAAGTCTGGGTGAACTTCCTAGAGTTGAACGCAATTTGCGGCAAATTATGGAAGCAAGCAACCAGCTTTGGATAAGAACATCTCAAAGTGGAGGTCAAGAAAGTCAAGGGTACAGATGACTGAATTGTTAATTATACATGTCTGTGTCAGGCCTAACTTTTTTTGTGTTTCACAGCGCTGCATTGTTGGGATCAGTTGGATTAGATCTTCCTCGTGTAGCTCACAAATTGGATGTCCTGAGCACCATTTCAAACTTTGAGCCTCTGGAGCCTATACGTGAAACAGATATTAAGGGTTTCTTGAAGAATGAACGGGAAAATGCTATATTAGCTGTGATTGAGGAGACTCGGCGAATGGTAAAAAATCAAGCTTTATAAAGTAATTTGAAAGAACACATTTTAATCATTTCCTTTCCAGAGTTTTAATCATGCCCAACAAATGTACTGGGATTCAGTAAAAAGTGAATGGGAGAAAGAAAAGCAGCAAATTTTGAGTGCCCTAACTGAGTCTAGTGATGAATTGTTGGACATTTCCCTTCCAATTGCTGAAGTAATTTTTACTGAATCTAGTTAAATTAATGCATGTAATAACTGTCTGTCTTCCATTCAACAGATGACTTCTGGAGGAATGCTCCCAATTTCCTCAAAAAGTGTTTTGGACTTCCAAGAAATGGCATATGTCAAAGCAGTCATGGAATACAATGATCAGACTTTGAAGGGAGGCATCAAACCTAGCTTAGCTGAAAAATTTGCACAAACTGCCCAAGCTTTTAACGATCAAGTAACAATCATACAGTTTTCAAAGTTAAATCATAGAATTAATTTTTCTTTTTCTTTCAAGAACGTCTCTGACATATGGGATATGGTACGAATGATGGTCGATGTGCCAGTCAAAATCAGTGGTGACAATATCTTGAAATCTCGAGGAAGTGCTTTAATGCAAAGAGCCTTTATGAATCAAGGTCGTCGTTATCTTGAAGATCGGTAATTTACACAAGGCCAAATATTGACTGTAGATTTCAATTCAATTGTAATTCAATTTTTTTCAGATACAAATCCTATATTCGTCAGACTGTGTACAGCAATTTAGGAGCGGCCAAATTGGGAGGAATCCCAGGAACGTTTCCTCTTGTGCGGAGTTTTGTTTCTGCACGCCAAATTTCGCGTACAACAGGGTTAGAAGATGGATTTGTCGATGGTGAACCTGTTTGGCCACTGATATACTACTGCCTGCGCTGTGGAGACGTCAGTGCCGCTTTACAGGCATCCAAACAAGCGGGGTATTTTAGTGTTTGATCATACAACAGGTTTTCATTTTATATAATTATTAACTTCTGCGTTACTATAGGGCTATTGTAGCAGAATTCACGAGACTTTTGGAAGAATTAATCCAAAGTGGTGATCGCAATCTAAGCCCCAGTATGGAAACCAATGCAAAATTGATGTATAAAAAAATAATTCGTACATCGACGGACCCCTACAAACGGTATCAACAAATTCTTATACATTTGTTTAAAACATGGCTTTATAAAATTTTCGAAATTCAGTGCTTCTTATTGTGTCGTGGCTGCTTGTGATGTCAATGATGACCACACTGAAGTAGCGCAATCAACAGATGATTACTTGTGGATTAAACTTTGTCAACTTAAAGAAGATGAGCTGGCTGGGCATGACTCATCTCACGAGCGTGTTACCTACTCTCAATTTCAATCACTTGTTTTGGAAGAATATGGTATTTTGATTTATCTTTTGATAACATCGATTAGATATTTAATATTTTGATTTAATTTGAATAGGTGAACGTCATTTCAAAGCTTACCAGGAACCTTTTCTTTATTTTGAAGTTCTTTTCCTCACTGGACAATTCGAAGCCGCAATTGATTTTTTCGCTCGCATTGAAAGACTTCGTTGTCATTCACTTCACGTGGCTCTGGCGTTATTTGAAAGTCAATTTTTGGCTCTACCAAGTAACGTTCAGTCACCACTGAGTAAGATTCTCGTATATTGCAACTGAAATTAAATCTTACTATAAATATTTATTGTTAGTTTCCAAGGAGCAAACAGACAAACCACCGTTGAGACGACTAAATATTGCACGCCTTGTTATGCTTTATACCCGCAAGTTTGAAGCCACTGATCCCAAAGAGGCACTGCACTATTTCTACTTTTTAAGGTATGGTCTTGAAATATAGGTTCACTGGTGAAGGAATCTAATGAATTCGATTATTTCACAGAGGGATTAAAGGTTCTAAAGGAGACTCTCTTTTCACTGCTTGCGTAAGTGAGCTTGTCCTTGAATCGCGAAACTTTGACTTATTACTTGGTCGACTCGAGGTAGATGGAACCCGAACTCAAGGATTTTTGAACCATTTCAAAGGAACGCAGGTAAATACTCGATTAAAGTATCAATATTGTAAAACATTTTCAATCACTCTTAATAAAACTCTTTATCTAAACTTAGGTTGACACACAAAAGATCATCGAGTTGGTGGCGAGAGATTCTGAGACTAAGGGATTGCATGAAGATGCCGTTCACCTTTATGAGCTAGCAAAAGACGATGCAAAAGTTATAGAACTACTTTGTCGACTCTTGAGCAGCTCCATCTCTCAACCAGCTGCTATTGAATCGGAAAGTTGGAGGGTGCAGAATAGGGCTCTAGCCTTCGCCCAGCGATTAAAAGCCTCTGGATCACTGTTGCCTAATATTGCAGCAACTTTCTTCCTTCTTCTTGATCTCGGTATTTTTTTCTCTCTGTATCACGAAGAGAAATATCACGAAGCTTTTGAAGTAAGTCACTGATTCATAAGTTAAATCTGTACAACAGTAATTATATGTGGTTTCCGATATTACTTCGTTTCCTTATAGACAATCGCCAAACTAAGACTCATTCCTCTATCTCCCGATGAAGTTGAGTCTCGGGTATCAAATTTCCGGAACTTAAGCGATGATATCCGTCGGAATATTCCAGATGTTTTGTTAGCGACAATGAATATTCTCCACAAAAAATACAAGCAATCAAAGTTCGTTAAACCACAGTTTCCATTTAAATTTATCACTAAAATATTGTTAATCAATAATTTAGGGCACCCAGGGGATTTGTTCAAACTCGAAGAGATGATGGAGATACTGATGAGGTAATTTGAATGGCAGTTTTATCAATTTTATTTCATAATTTAACATTTTCTTTTAGTTTATGGACCAGATTAGGAAACAGGCACGTGCTTTAACTACGTTCATTGGAATGATCCCCTACCGAATGCCAGGTGACACTCACGCAAGATTGGTTCATTTACAGTCAATGATGATTTGAAAGAAAAGAACTCGAGCTCATAAGAGTGCATTTTACCCATGGGTAATAGATTTTTAATGAAAAAAGGCGAGTTCTGTTGGCCTTGGCCCAACTAATAAAATCTGCGAAAAACCATTTCTGTAATACACTTTGCCATTTCCCATGATTGCTTTTCTCTCTAACATTCAAAAGTGATCTGTTTATATAAAATTAGCAGTTATGTAAAAAGAAGTTTGAAGGTTCACGCAGGAATGCAATAGTTAGAATACAAAAAGTGTTTTTTTTTCCAAAATAGTAAAAACAACAAAAATAACTCATTCAGTTAAAGTGTTTTCGCGCGAAAATGCCATCTAGTGAATAATTCTGACGTTAATTCTTCCATACATTCCATTCATTGCTTTAGTCCTAGATTGGAAAACTGACTTCGCCGTCTTCACAGGACTCAGGTCGTCTTACTCGCGTTGATCAGGGCTTATTATTGTCTGGTTTCTTCCAGATTGTCGAAGCTAAAGCAATCGTGTTCTTTTGTAAGTTGGTAAATTTTACATCATATTGTCGTACTTACGTAAAAAATGTATATGCATAAGTTGAACTACTTTTGAATTTTGTACTTTCATTCGTTATTGTACAGGTCTGAGCTTACGAGCGTCAGAGCTTACGAAAATGTCGGAACCTAAGGATATACCAGCTTCCCCTGGTCTAACGCACAACACCTCATTGGGTTCGATTAGCGAATCACCTTCAGGAAGGAGTTCATTGATTCCGAATCCTATCATCACGAAAAGGACCAGAACACTATCTATGTAATAAAATGCTAACACAAATCTTGTTATCAAAGATTGAAACTTGAAAACTTAATCAATTGACAGGCTGGAAATGGCAATGGAGAATCCAATAGAACATGGTGTGATCAAAAGTTTTTGCAGAGTGAAGGGCCATGGCTTCATCAAGAAAGATGATGGTGAAGATATATTTGTCCATGTGTCAGAGTATGATTTTTTTCCATAAATTCTAAAAAAGTTCTCGAAACTTTGTGAATTTATAATAGATAATATTATTTATTTAGCATTGATGGAGAATATGTTCCAAGAGTTGGAGATGAAGTGTCCTTCAGGAAACTGCAAATTCCACCAAAGATGGAAAAATTCCAAGCTGTTCATGTTCAAATAACAAACTTTACTCCTGAAGTTCATCAGCGTTGGACATCCCCTCTTACACCGGAGGAAGGTCGTGAGGGTTCTCGACCGTCATCTCCAACATCTCCCCAAAAAAAGAAATAGATGGACGACGAATGTTGTTGGTTACTATAATGTCCAACAATCTCTAGAATTCCTATCTATCTCTTGACAAGTATTGGAACTAAATGTCTTAGCTAGTCCACACTTTCCTATTCCTAATTCCATAGCATCACATGAAAATGATCTCTGTTGTTAAAAAATTGGGAAACATTTGGAGTAGTTAAACTTGAATTTGATTGTTTTTAGCTTTTCTACATTTCTTGAGAGATGTGGGGATTTTTGGAATTGTTGATGCACAGATCATTGTTGAAACATTGTTATTACAGCCATTCCATCTACAACCGATCTTTCCCAGTTCTTCATTCATCCCCCTAAGTACCCAACCACGTACGAATGACCATTGTTTAACTAGAATTTAGTGTAGTTTTTAACATGAAACCCTTTATTAGCAAAAAGAAATTAATCTGAATATTTTCATCCGGATAAAGCCATCTAGCGGTAGGTTTGTACTTTTTCAAGAAGAAAGACAAAGCAATCCACTGCCCGTAAGCGCCTCACCGCCTCAGCTCAACGGTTCAACCAAACCAAACTATCCAACCGTCGTGTTACATCGGTGTTATTCAGTTATTGTTAACCGGTGATCAGTGATTCCTGTTGCTGTTATTGTCTTTTTGTTCGACTTGTTGGAAGTGTTTGAAATCGATATGTAAGTCCTACTCTTAAATTTTCTATAAGCTTTTCATTTAATACCTTTAAAGATATTCATAAAAATAACTGTCAAAACGCCATTTAGTGTGGAAATAATGTCAGATCAAGAGGACAGACCTTCTTCCGGTCATAATGCTTCTTTAAGCTCAATTAATGAAGGATCTCCTTCGGCACTCCTACCGAATCCCATCATAACGAAGAGAACAAGAACTCAGTCCATGTATTTTTAATTTATTTTTATGTTATTAATTATAAAATTATGACAGAAATTTTTATTGACAGGTTGGAACTAGCTTTAGATAACCCTGTTGAACATGGTGTGATTAAAAGTTTTTGCAGAGTAAAGGGTCATGGCTTCATCAAGAAAGATGATGGTGATGAAATATTTGTACATGTGTCAGAGTATGTAGGCCTTTATCTTATTATTTTAGTTTCTTTATTAATTGGCAAGTTCTAAAAATGTTCTATTCCATGTGTTATCAGCATTGATGGAGAGTATGTTCCAAGAATTGGAGATGAAGTATCTTTTAGAAAACTACTAGTTCCACCAAAATTAGAGAAATACCAGGTATACAAATTATTTTTTAAAAACAATAAGAAATAGTTTACTTAAATTACTCATTTTTGTGATTTTCTCTTCAGGCCGTTCATGTTCAAATAACGAATTTCACTCCGGAGGTTCATCAGCGTTGGACATCAGGTATACTTAAAAATCAGTCCTACATCAGTTGCTTGAGACTTTTCCTACCTAATAAAAATTTATTGTTCCAGCTCTTACAGCGGAAGAAAGTCACGAAGGGTCGAGACCAAATTCGCCCAGCAGCATGAACGTAGATTCATAGTCCCAGTTGTCCTTAATCATGACACAAATGTCTTCATAATTCCTATCAACTAAGCTCTACAACTTTTTTCCTGAACCATTCTATTTAAATAACACCCTTTTTGTTGATTGTTCAGACTACAAAAAACATCATTCATCATGGTCTCCTCTATGTTAACATTATGTTTCTCATTCTTAATCACATGAAATCCTGATTAATCTTATAATTTATTTTGATTAATGAAAGCACAACATCTTGATTTGTGACATTGTTAAATTGCAGTCAAATGGGGGAAATCTTTGGAGTAGTAAACATTTAACAAACTTAATTTCAAGTGTTATTTTGAGTTTTAAACAAATGTCTGAATGAGATTTGTGAAATTCATCTTTCACAAATCAATGTTAAATAAATAAACAGACATTCCAACTGCATGAAAACTAAGTATAAGCTATAGAACCATTTTAAATATAGAAATGTCAACTACATTTCCATGCACACACTCCCAGGTTACTGTTGAGAAACATGTAAATAATATTTTTGGTTTCATATGAAATCTCCAAGGCAAATGTTTCCCCCACAACACAATGCCAGGAGGGACCACATCTTTTATCAAGAGTTTCTTTGATCTGTTTAGCTGCTGCCTACATACAACAAATAAAGATTTAAAAACAACTCAATGATTTGTAAGACTCAAAGCACTAAAACCTCATGATTTGAGGGAAATTTTTCACAAGATGCAACGATGATTTCCACACATTCATGTTTTGTTTCTTCACACAAATCTGCATGCTAATGACACATTCAATCAATGGTAGAAAAAAGTTAGCAAAGCCAGTAACAATAATTAGAATGGTATATTTACCCGAATAAGTGGATAATAATGAATAGCCTTTCTTGATGCGGCCATGTCTAGATCGTCCGCTCCCCGTCTGTTGAAATCTGCGGTTGTTTCCATGATATTATAGAACTTTTAATAAATCAATAGTTGACGTCGAAAAAGTAACAAGTTGATGGGGAGGAAAATCAATTTAGGGTTTACGGCCCACGACTGCTTCTTTGTTTCGTTTCGTGATGCGTTTTATTATGACAACCAATTGTTTTATCTTTCTTATAACCTCAATTGGAGCACTCCTATTTCTCTATTGACAAAACAGACACCTGCCCTGACAGCTAGAATACAAGGTAGACAGAATGCTCGCTAGATGGTGCGATTGATTTAAATTGCAAATTTTACATGTCGTCTACTAGTCTGATAACACGTGCTGATGAACTGTTTCAAAATTTTTTCGAAGTTAAAATTCGTATGTAATTTGAGTATTTCTTTTTTCCAGCAGAAAAGAGTTAACTTTGACTGTTTTGTCATAGCCAGAAAGCTTCATTCAACTGCCATCATGACAGATACTATCAAAACCGAGAATACTTCAATCGAGATCAAGACTGAATCTGATCCTTCAGCTAGTGTCCATCAATCTGTGATAGAATCCCACGATAATGACCGAATATCGGCAGCAGAAAATGTTTCTAAAGAGAAAGCTGATGAAGTTTTACCAGTCAAGGTGGAACAGCCATTGGCATCTGAGGATTTGGAAAAGCTGATCATCAAGAAAGACGATTCTCAGGAAGAGAATACTGAAACAGTCATCAATTCAGAGGTATGTAAGATCTTTCAAGTCCTTTAAACTGTATGCATCCAATTACCACAAACCTAGTTCTCCTGGAAACTTCCCGTCATTTTGATAGAAACCTGAATGTGGCAATTCAATCAATTTCTCTAAATCACCCAAATCCTCAAATTTCTTGACGATGGTAATTTGATCTAGCACTTCTATTCAACTGAGCTCTCATTTTATCTAATGAATTGCTGAAGTATTCATTTGTGTTTAAGGACTATCGTGCTGTATGTCAAAATTGCAGTCTGACTTCCAATTCTATTTGAGCTTTGGCCTACAGAATTACAGTTGATGTATAAGTTAGAATAGGGTATCATTGTGTGTCATTATCTCTACTGGCCATCTGCTTCCATTTGGTCCAAACCAGTTTGTTTGTACAAGATCTGAGGTAGCAGCACTTTCTGCTATACCTCCTCCCCTCCCCCCCCCCCCCTGACACTCACACGCCGCTCGGTATTGTTAAGAGCAGTCAGAAACAACAAGCTGCGTGTTGTAAGCGGCCCAAGAAATCGACTAATACTGCGCCCACGTTCCAGAATATTCCAACAGCGACCCCACTTACATAAGTTTGCGTACTGCCCTTTTCAATTCCCCGTTGACGTGCCTGCCAGGTCACGTTTCCAATTATGGTCGTCAGTATTCTGTATAATGTAATTCGCTCTAAAAGTTCGGTTGTAAGGCGCCTTGATGCTTCCTTGGGACTCTACGTCAAAAACCTTAAGGGCGTGAAAGTCCTAGACGTAAGTCATTTTATCTATCCTTTGAATGTGAGGAACAAGTAAAGCTGCTGCTGTACGTAGTATTTTCTTGGTGGGATCCTCTTCAACGTGCTTTCATCATTAGAATTCGCCTGGCATTTTGGCCTTGCATTTGACGGTTGTGCACTTGTTCCCCAGACTAACCAACCCAGCTGTTACAGCCCTTGTCCAAATGATACTTCAAGTTTCCTTCTGTAATCCTGGAAAAATGGTCCATCTCCCTGTCCAAAATTTCAAAACAGACGGAGCAGCTCGACACCATTTTGATGCAACAAAAAAACAATTTTTGTGATAGTCGTCGCATTCACAAACTGTTTTTTTTTCCTCTCTCTCTTCCGTTTGACATCTCATTTTTCCAGCACAGAGGCGCATCGGTTTCGCTCTCTCAACCAAGTGCAGTGGGTAGCACAGTTGCGTTGTCACGACAGCGTGAGAGAGGGAGAGGTTGCAAGTTCAGCTCGGTGAAATGAAAACTGTCTGTGCGTGTTGTTGCATGAGTCTCGAGCCTTTGAAACCTCCCATCGGCCTCAAAAAACGGGGTCTAAGTAAATATAGACTGGGTTACACTTCCTATATCTCAGCTTTGTCTTCCATCCAAGATCTTGGCAAGCTGCTGTAGGGTAGTAGTAGTAGACTGCTGTTGCCCCCGTTAGCCTTGACGCAATCGTTCGCGACCGACTATATCTGGCTCTTGTTGGTGTAGGGGAACTCGAAGCCCATTAGGTTAGACTCTGCAAGTCTTTGACGTAACCAAGACTCTTGCGCAATCATGCTTGAACGACACCCATCGGCCATAATTCACAACAGACTTCCTGATCTCCACCAACCAATTTATTCTGCCAGGAAAGCACTTCTTGTCGTTTGTTGTTTTTTCCACCCCGTTTTTATTCGGTTCTTTACTGGATTTTTGTAATGGGCGAAAATGGGATCCCTGCTGACGGTTTTTTCTCACGCCACGATAAGATTCGCCGTAGCAAATCTTTCAGACTCAAAAATTTGAATTTATGAGCCTTTTCTGTTTCAATATCTGCACTGGTGGATTTGGTTGGGTGCAGCTTTACTTCTTAAAGCGTTTTCAATTGTTTTCTCAGCATTTGCTTGTCTTGGTTGTGGTTTCTCGCCCAAGCCTTTTCAATCATTCTGGCCATATTTCTTTCATGTACGCCAAACCAGCCCCAGTACTTTTTTTGGTTGTATGAAAGCGTTGCATTTATATTTTAAAAAAAGTGTCAAATGCAGGCTTTATGCAACGTTTCCTTTCGTGGAATGCGTAAGCCAGATCAATTGCAGAAAGTTGACTTGGTTCTTTCTCAATAACACACAAAAAAAAGTTCGAGATCTGGCAGAGTTGAAAATGAAATAAAAACCAAAACAAGATGTGGAGATGGAAGTAAAGTTGACAACTTTCTGGCTGTCCGCCCATCCGCCCCAACTTCTCCAATTTTTTTTTTGTGCGTATGTGTGCAAGATAACTTTAATCCAAATGTTTGTTTCGCGTTGTAAGAAGGCGGTGTCACCTGCCACGATCGAAAAAATGCTGCCTACCCGTTTTTTGTTTTGTTTGTTTTAAGAGTTCCGTGGAATCTCTTCTGATTTTTCAATGCCAGTCAAACATTTTTACATCGGTCGATTTCGAAAGATTTTCGACATTTAACTTGATTCGTTCTATTGTTGTTGGTATTTAATTACGACGGCACTTGCTCTTCATTAGCGGCGGAAACGGCAGGAAGGAAGGTGCATTTTCTAATGTCGATAGGAAACAGAGCATGTACGAAAAGTAAACGAGACGGGCACGCACGCGCTGGCCGAGAAGGAGAGAGAGAGAGGATCAGTAGAGGAGAAGTAGGAGGAGACGAGAGTAGTATAGTAGTAGAACCAGTGTGCGTGTGTATATCGATGCCAGTGCGCGTTCTGTTGCGATAGACTTTGGTCGAACCGCTTGAAGCCGCGCTCAGTCGACGCGCTCTGCTCGACACGGCATCATCCTCAATCCATTCGATCCTTCCTTAGTGTATTTACTCGGTTTTTATCACGTGAGAGAGAGAGAGTCTGTTATTGTTGAACCCAATAGAACTTGACTTGAAAGAAAAAAGAAAATTCTTCGGCCGTTTTGTTGTTGGTGTTCCTGCCCGTTTGAACTTTGAGCGGTCATCGTTTTCAAGTGTCGCCGTTCTCGGTCCAGCCACTTGAAAAGAGTCCAGAGGCAGAGAGAAGGAGAGACAAACACTCACTTATGCACGTCTCTTTCCAGTTGTTGTTGTTGTTGTTGTTTAGCATCGGTTGAATTGAGTTTGAAGCGAAACAATTGAAAGGTGACGGAAATGCAGCATCCGTGGCTATTACCGTTTCTTCATCCGTTAACAACAGCGCCGCCCATCCAGCTAACTCTGCCACCACCGCAGCATCAGCCTCATCATCATCCTCACCACCATCCTCATCAACACCATCACCACCCTCATGCCCATCATATCCAGCAGCAGCCTCAGCAGCAGCCTCATCCGCATGCCCACCATGTCCATCATCACGCTGCCGCCCATCAGCTGCCCTCGACGTCGATGGGACTGACCCTACAGCCAATGCTGACCCCATCGGGGGCTCTGCTCCTGCCGGCCCTGCAACAAAACGCGGCGGCCGCCGTGGCAGCTTTTGCCGCCGCCGCTCATCAACTGGCCGCACACCAACAAGGATCAGCCGTGGCCGCTTACAGCGCCATGGCCGCCACCAATTCGCCCGTTCTCATGGCCCCGTTTCAACCGCAACGTAGTCGTCTCAAGGTAGTAAAACACTCGATCCAGCCCCAAAAAAAGGGGTAGGGAATCAAAAGATGGACCCTAAGACCCATCATATATCAGATGTGTTAGCCTTAACGCTATGATGTACTCGTGTGTGTGAGTGTGTGTGCATACCTTGTTAGACGTGGGGTCTGTTTATTTACCCAATGCCTGGCGTGTTGGCTATAGCGTGTAGGAGTGGTGGTGGTGGTGGAATGCTGTCGTCATTCGGACGCAAACAAGTGTCGGGCAAAAGTCATACTCTATATCTAACCTTTTAAAAAATTTGCGCCTTTTGTTTTTGTAAGGCTCGGCATGTGTGTGTTGATGGAAGCGATAAAATTCACTGGAAATGTTTGCACCTCATGTTCGCCTAAACATGAGTTTTTGAAGGGGTTGGAAGGCGGGCTGACTGCTAGTCTCTTCCAGATGAGCCAATCGATCCAGTTGCTTTAGACCATCTATTTTTTATTTTATTTTTTTTTTTGGTGGGGGGAAAGAGGGGGAGGTGATGGAAAATGATTTTGGCATCCTGGAAAAAAATCGTCTCGAAAGGAGGATCGAATGAAGATGCGATAAAGAAAGAAGATTGCCACCAGGTTTTTTTTTTTTTATCGATGGATTTGTGTTTGGTCTGTTGGAATTGATGTACTGGGATTGACAGAAACACGGATCTCTTGTCACTACTCTCACAGTAGAGGGACAGGATTTCTGCGATACAAGTGGCAGTAGGTTTCCAAGTCGATTCAAGACTCTCCTATCGTTTTCACAATCCTTTTGAGCTGCTTTTCTCCATCGACAATCCAACGGTGATTTGCATTGGAACCGATTAGAATGTCTGTATTCCTGTCTTCTTGTTGCTTTTCTTTAGGCTACGCTACTCCTGAAAAAAAGGCTCAAAGTCTATCTCTTTTGCCTTTATTTTTTTTTTCTTTTGCTCGATGAAAACGGGAGCGAGGAATATTCCTCTTTCCGGCGGGAGAGTAAAGGATTTCCGCAGTTCTTTGTGTGAAATCTCTCTTTACTCGTGGTGCAATATATATTTATATGCGTTCCAGACCAGTAGAAAATCGGCCCTTTTTTTCTTTTTCTTCTTCGACTTTTTCGTCCTATTTGTACCGTAAGACGAAAGGGAAAAAAGAGGCTCTTTGTGTGTTTTCGCCTGCGTGTGTGGATGTTGCTGCTTCTGCCTTCATCGCGAAGATTTCGAGAGAGCCAAAAAGAGCCAGTCTGAGAGATCGATCGTTCCCGATCGTCAAAAGAGACAAGGCCGTGAGCGACTACTACCACCGCCGCCAATGCTCCTGCCGCACACACACACACACACAGACCCTTATATAGCCGGAAGCGGCAACTCTATTTCTGTGAGTTCCCCAAGTAAACAAGAGAAACAGACACGGGAAACTTCCTGAAAATCAAAACGGAAATTCTTAGATCTATATTTTTTTTTCTCTCTACTCTCCCTACGACTTTTCTTTGAAATTGACCGAAATTCTTTCGTTCGCTGTTGCCGTTTGTTCGTTATGTACCCTCATTTTTTTTTCTTCTTCTAGTTTCATAATTCGACCGAGCACGCGAAAGATGATCTCCACCCAATTTCAATGCGCGGATAGATGAAATTTATTTTCTTTTTCTTAAGGAGGGTTCGGATTTCTCATTATAGGTCCCGTCTCTTTCTCAGTCAATTTGATCTTTGGTTAACACGCAACTTATTTCTTGGCCTATTTTTGCTTTTTGTTTTTCGGTTTTTTTTTTTTTTTATCTCCCATGTGTCGAGCGCACTGGAAAATCGGAAAATGATGAAGAAGAGTAAGAAGAGGAGAAGATTCTTACTGGTTGGGTTGCTGCAAGATCAGCTCGTTACTTTTGTTTTAATGCGGCAATTACAACAGCGCCACATCTTGGAGCGTTAGTAACCTAGGAGTGGCACTAGAGGAATAAGAGCGATATAGAGTGTCTTATGGCGCAAATTTGATACTTGGGGCCCCCTGCTGTGAACGTCAAACATTCTTCACCCATTTTTCACTTGACTTTTACTTGACTCTACCCGTTGTTGGTTCCCGTCTTTTTCAGAGATGGGGAATCCATCTTTCCGACCGCGGTAATTCACTCCATTCGCAACATCATCATTAAAATGTTTTTTTAAACATTTTCTTTGCCATATGCTGTTTACGGCAAAAAGGAGTTGATCAAAGAAAAAAGAAAAATCACGCCCATGTTACCACTCTGCTCGCTGAGAAATCGTCGACAACCGACCATAATAAAAGAAATTTATTTTAAAAGAGAAGAACGGAACAGAAGGAAAAATGTAGTGATGTTGCGCGCATCGCCGGAATGACGGCATGTAATCGGATAAGCTTCCAACCAACGTGTTTGCCTTGTAGGCCCATCTATTTTTTTCTTTCTTTAAAAGGAAGAAGGAAAAATAAAGAGACAAATAAAATAAAAAGGAACTCAAGTGAGAAAAAAAATATATATAACCCCAATTTAGGGCTCCAATTTGATGGGATTTTGAAGGGAGACTTTAAGGAGGGAAACAAAAACTGTAAAAGAAAAAAAGATTTTATGTGAGGGGTGGGGGGAGGTTAGTAGACGGAAGTTTCTTTTGCTTACGTAATGATGTCTCTTTTCAGTCTCCAAAGCTACTATTCGGTTCGTTAAAGGAATGAGGAACTTTTGCTGATTTTGGCACCCGAGCGCCTGAACGTTTTGAACTCGGTAACCCCTCATTTTCGTTCATTGTTTTTACTGGGTTGGGGGCCGGTTGGTCTGCTCCTGGGCCGTGTTGATGGGTTAGCAAGAGGCTCATTTTGGTGAGTGGGGAAGACAAACACCCCCTACACTCTTTTGGCTGAACGAAAGTGATAAAGACGATAGGAGATCGGAATGATTGCCATTCTGGAACTTTTCAAATCGCCCTATAAATGTTAGGAAAAGTTGTGCGGAGGATTCAAGAAAGAAAAAAAGAAACCAAATTTAATTGAAGGCACGCAGAGATTGGGCAACAGTATCTCGTAACATCTGTTATGCGTTTTTTTTTTCTTTCTTTTTCTTGGTTTTTTATAATTTCTCCGAAACCGAGATGGAGCCGAATGAAGTAAGAAGCCGCCGCATGGTGGAACGCATTCCGTAGATTGTTTTGCTTTGTATTTATTTTTTTCCCCTGCTTGGGGTTTGTGGGGGGGCTTAGTAGTTATTCTTGTGCATTTTTTTTTTTTCCTCCAGTGAAAATGAAAAAGAGAAAACAAAAAAAGTGGTCCCCACTCCTTAGGTTGTGGATGAAAGATCCCAGTGTAGCAGAAAAGGCGGAATGAATTGAGAAGAAGGAACGTCTTCCCTTAAGTTGCTGGGAGGATACCCGAGGCGCACGACACAGACCCCGGCATGGCACGCGCTCCACTGTTGGTGGATTCCGGAGGAGGTTTTCCACAACTGATGGATTGCCGAGATAGCTACTTGTCACTGGGCGTCGTTGTTGCAATAGCAGAGCAAAGAGAGAGAGAAAGAGAGTAGCTTTTACTCCGTCCTTCTTTTTCCTACTCACTCCCCCACCCCCTCCTTATGATTATATATATATTTTGTTTTCGTGGTCGGTGTAGTAGGAAGAAAATGAGAGACCGAGAGAGAGGAGATACCAGCGGTGTTGGGAGGGCATAGAAGAATGTCTGGAAATAGAAATAGTTTCCAGCTTTTTTGGCTTGGTCTATGTGTGTGTCGTGTGTGCGCGTTGTGTGGTGGTGTGTGGTGTTTACTGGTCTATAGTCGTTTCTCCGACTTTCCTTGGGCTGGCACAGATGATTTCGATATTGGAGGGGAGCCCACCATTGTGTTTCGGATCTCTCGCCCCCGTGTGCCGACTTTTACCAACGTCAGAAAAGAGGGGGGGGGGGGGGGTAGGAGCAAATATTTCCCTTGTTGTGATGACATTCTGACGTCACTGTGATCCATCACGCGGAATGTCACTGATGCTGTAAGCTAAGAATTTTCGGCTCCCGGGGACCGACGGTCGAAAGGGGGAGAAAATGAAATTTAAATAAGGTTTATTTTTGTTTGCCCCTGTCTATTGGCGCCTGTCTCTTTTCCCTCGGTTCAAATAGTCTCTTTACCTGGTTTGAAGGCTTGTCAACATATGGGCTCCTCGCCACGCCTAAAGAAATCCGGATTTGTGGGAGGCATTTCCCTGTGTGGCGGGGTCCTGTTGTTTGGCCAAGGATCCCTGTTTTTTGAAAGTTTCTTTTTGTTTGCATCTTTCATTCCACCCTCCTATAGCAGACTTTGCCAGAGCAGGCCATTGCGAATTAATTAGATTGCACGCTTCTCTTCTATTTTGCATACCGCTGTTTGAATTACGTCATTGTTGCCGTAAAGGTCATCGAGTTCAAGTTTTGATGTCATCGTAAATCTTGCCTCACTTGGGTGATCCCCAGAAATATGCTCATCCTCTTTTTTAATTGTCGGTTTCTTTGTAGAGTTTGTGGGATTCTTTGTAGAGCGAGAGACCAGACCAGTCGCCTGTGTTTTATGTTTTAGTTTCTTTCGGTTGAATAAAGTTGGCATTGGACTCCCATTCGGTTGGACGAATGAGTTTATGATCCGGGAGCCAATTAATTTCTGAGGCCTGTTGCCGTTTCTTGACTTGTAGGCGACACAGGATTTTGGGTGGGGCACGGCAGGTTCGTTGCCAACTTGAAGTTGATTTGGAACGGTGTCAACTAGTTTGAACATTCGCGAATTTAAATAATTTTGATGAGAGAGAGGGAGGATTCGATTCCGGAATATGCTCTTTAGAAACTTTGGGTGTGAGTTGTTAATTGGCTCTTCGATCAAACCTTTTTCTTTTTTTCTTTTTTGATCCTGCCATTATTCTTCACCTTTGGGTTCGTAGTCGTTGAAAGTTGAAATAGTTTTGACGCCTGTCGGTTTCAGCGGTCCCTGTGTGTCAGCTGGAGAGAGAAGCAACTTTGTCCGAACTTTGCTCATTATCCGACAGCCATCGCCCCACAAAAGTATGTGTTCGTGGGTCGAGTCGATTCGTTTAACCGACAAAGACTCTCTCGAGTCGCCCCTCTCTATCCGTGTGCCGCCGTGTCGTGCCAAAAACTTTTATTTTTCTTTCACTCCGAGTCCTTTTTTCGTTTGGAGTTCTCGGAATATCTCAATCCTTCGGGACGGAACATTTGACTTTTCCGTCCGAGACACGCATTTCCCACTGTGTTATATGTTGGGAGGGGGGGGGGGACCTTTTCTCCTCTTTTCTTTCCGCTCTCCCTCTCGTTAAACGCCGGTAATGAAATCAACGCTTTCTCTCGTCTTATTTCGTATTTTTTTACGGACGCAACACAATAAGGTGTCGGAGCGGCTCCCGGAGTCCCTAATGCCAACTGAATATACAACGACGCATCTATAGTCCGGGCTCTCCCGCTAGGCAACGGGAGACGGTGGCGGGTAGGGGGGACGCATTTCATCGTGCTCTGTTTTAATGACGTCGTTATTCGGACTGGGGTAGTAATCCTCTTCTTGTTCCTGTATATATATATATATATATTCTTTTTCTTGGATCGTCGTCTTATACGATGAGTGGGAGCTGGGGAGCTATGTAACAAAACGTAACGAGCACACGCACCTTTGTATATCCATCTATTCCCCAGCTGGAACACTTGTGCTGCGTTCTTTCGACTTCTGGCTGCCTTCCTACACCACACATATACCCCCCTCGCAGACAATATCAAAATTAATTGATGATATTGTTTCCCTCCCGACTTGTTTATTGCTTTTAGTTTTGTTTTTTTCGTGTGTCCCGTCCTGATGGTGTAGACTCAGTTGCCCAGGAAACGTAAACCAATTGTCTGGGTTTTTTTTCCCCGAATAAAAAAAAAGGAACGAGAGAAAATCGATAGCAAGAGATGATGAAATGCCAACGCCAATTATGGCCCAGTTATCGATTATACTTTATTATTTATTATTAAAAAATATATTATAGAAGGGAGGCTAAGCATTATTAACAAGATATTGATCGTTTTAATGCAACGTGGATTAGTACCTTGTTAATTAAACATGACTAATAATTACAAGTTGGGGACAAACTCCCAGTGTACACTCTCTCGCCGCGTGTGTGTGATGTGCGTACATTTCTTGGGAGTTTCTGTTGATTCTTCGCGCTGCTCGCAACTTTCTCGCTGCTATTTGCTCATCTCATCTCATAGACAAGGGCTGGCAGCTCCTCTTGTCTTGTATTGATACAACTCTTCTTACCTACTTGCTCGCCACTCTTGCCCAAGAGCAAAAGAGGTCAGAAAAATAGAAAAGACGTGTCTTGTTTGCATTTGACGCCTTCAAATAATCATTCGTCCTATAAAGACTCTTGTTATTTATTTATTTATTTCCGTGTTTATTCTGTTGGCGATATTTACTTCGTTTTTTTCTCTCTTCCCCCGTCCTGTTCCGTTTCGACATGTCAAAAAAAAAAACGGGACAGACAACTCAAAGTGGCCCATTGAGTAGTTATCCAGACGAAGAAAGAACACGATCCCTTACTCTAGCTCAACTCTTTTCAAGTATTTAAAGTCAGCTCAAGTATTTGAGTCATGGCTATACACTCTGCCAGTGTGATGCGTGTGAGTGGCGCGGCATTGACGTCAGCTCCGCGATGCTGTGAATGATTCAATTCACTTTCCCTGGCAGTATTGTTTGTAGTATTTTTTCTCGCTCTCAGTTTCGCCTGTCTGTCTTTTTATATTTCTCTTATCACTTCACCCTCCTCTTTTTTTTCATTCGCGATGATTTATGAGGAATTGATCATGCAAAACTGATGGAGCTTGTGCCTGCTTGCTTGCCTTCGACGCGTCTCATAATCCAGTTGGAATAAGAATCCCCCTCATCAACAATTCAAATGCAAAGACGATTTCAGATGGCAACCTCAATATTCCGTTTTGACGTTTGCTTTCATCAACCTGTTCCCTCATCCCTTTTTAAAAAATATTTTTCGCTCTCTTTTCTTTTGATTCCATTTGGCACTCTCATCATTATCATCGAGTGTATTTGGGAAGCGACGGCTAACGTTACCCCTCGGTCCCGCTCTCAATGCTTTTGGGATTCATTAAGAGTTGGGAACTCTAGAGCCGTAACTCGTGCCCGACTACTACTACCACTACGCTCGCTAAAGAGTCAAAAGTTCCGTTCCCAAAAGGCTTCGAATCAGACCAAGAGACAGAGAACACGCGTGGATAGTAGAGGATAGAAATATAAAATGTATAAAAGTCCGACATTTTATTTCTTTTGAAAGGTCATCACCTAAACCTCTCAATTTATGTCCTTCTGCCGCTTCGATGTCGTTTAACGAGTTCTGTTGTGACGGGGAGGGGGGGGGGGATCATTTTAGCCGACACAATCCACCAAATAATTTGATGACACACGGGGCCATCTAGAATTGTCCTCTGAGTAGAAAGTCGTGTTACTTCGTAAATAAAATGTATTAATGGTGGAATTGTTTTTATTTTTGTTTGCTCAGGTGTCCGAACGAGAGAATCGGCCCGTGGAGGCCAATGGCAGCGCTGCAGCAGTGGCCGCCATGATCAACGCGGGAGTCGCTTCAGAGGCCAAAAGGAAACATCACGATGATCAAATTGAGCCTTTTAAAGATGTTAAGCGAGTAAGTAGATTTTTTTTTTTCCTTTTTACTCTGTAAATATTGAATTTTTGTCAGGAGGGAAAATAAGTTACTTTCGGAGGGGCCTTAATTACATTTTCCCAAAGTTCAATATTTAAAAAAAAGAAACTAGAATTTAATGAATTCTCCAGAATCATAAATTCCCCTGTTTATTTCTGGCCGTGACTTTTTTCAATTATGCACAAGGAGCTTGGTGTAGCGTGAGAAAAAGTCTTATCAAAATGTGATTCGAGGTGTGATCAAACGTTTGACAGTGGTGGGAAAAGTCTTAAGCACTATGCTCGTATCGGCTCTCGGCTTTTTGGTTTTTATTCAACAGTGTATTTTTCTTCCATCCTTCTCGGTTGAAGAAACTGTCAAACTTTGAGCTCCTTTGAGATTGTGTTATTATACAGATTGCCCCTATTGTTATTCAAACTTTTTCATTTTGCCTGGGCGCTCACACGAGGCGAGAAATACGGGGAAAATGAGGCTAGCGATTTTGAAATTGAAATGCTTTCGATTGTGTCTTCCACCAGAGTCAACTGAATTTCTGATTTTTAAATTGTTCAATGTTTGCTGTTTTTTTTTCTTTCGTGTTAAAAGGCTAAAATTGAGACGCGGGCGTTGAAAGCCAAGCGCCCTGGATTTACCGACGAGCGCTACAGCGAGACCGAATACTTTTTTGAAAATGGTAAGTCCCTTTTCTTTAAAGCTTTTTTCTCTTTTTTTTTCTTTGACGCATCCCAGTTTTTGACGTCTATGGACTTTGCCAGCCAAAATCTCTGGGTCCCATATTTTTTGACACTCCGGATGGAGTTGTGCGTCAGCTTTTCTCAATACTTGTGTAGTATGTGTATGTGTGTCCGATTCGCTCCGATGGAATCGAATTTCCTCCCTCCTCGTCGTATTTTAAGGGCAGAGTGAGAGAGAGAGAGGGAGACGAACCTTTTTGGATTGCATCATGATGAATGTCTTGATGGAATCGGAGCGGAAAGCCCTCGCTGGACAATGATCCCATGACTTGGTTGCGTGAAGGGAGGAGGAGGGGTTCTCCGGTTCGGTCGTCCGAACTGGGAGAAAAATAAGAAAATTGAGGGTATAGTGACAAGAGGAAGGCCAACGAAACAAAAGAAATGTCGACAAGAGAAGAAGTCAGTGGTCGTGGACATTATCATGGATATGAATAGGGTATGCAGAGGGTGGGGTCGGAGTCAAGTTTTCCTTTTTTGGTTGGAGTAGTAGTAGCAGTAGTCGTAATAGTGTGTGGTGTGTACTATATGACTCGCTGGCGATGATGTCTTGATTGCCTTGTTAACGACTGGGCGAACCCGAATGGGTGGTAGACCACATTCGCCCCATTAGCGTCGCATGTTTGTTGGGTGAGCGAGAAGGGGATGATTGGGTATTGAGGATCGGAACGTTGGCGGAGGGGAATGCGCAGAGATTTGATCGTCGAATGGCCAGTTCTTGCGTGTAACCCAGCAGCGGTTGTGTTTCTTTTTGTTGACTTAACTTGTTTAGCGCTGGAAGAAAATGGATTTGTTGTCTTTTGTTTGGTTTTGTTTGTTTCTTTCTCGGGGAAATGGGAAGGAGTAGCAAGTGGAGTCTTGACGTGATTTGTTAACCAGACGAATTGAATTTGCCGTCTCGGTTCCCCCCTCCCTCTTTGAGATCGCAGTTGGTTGTGCGGACACAATCCTCGTATCCGGTTTGAGATGCGGAGGGAGGCGGGATTGAGTCGTCGAGTCCGACTCGCTTCAACGAGAGAGACCAGATGACTGGAAATGTAATTCACGTTGCCCAGTTCACCGACTTTGGTGAACCGCTACTGGAATGAATAACGAGATGAAGGAGATTATTATTCCTTCAATCTTTCGTGGGTTTCCCTTTTTTTTTTCTCTCTCTCCGTGGGAATAAGGTCCTGGTCTTTCCTGGTCCCTTTTTGGTTCCTTTTCTCTGATGTTTTCTCTCCCCACGTCTCACGCCAACGGTCTTATTTCTCGTTGTCGCTGGCCAGCTCGTTGGACTGTGGTGGGCAGCGACTCGCACTGGACATTTCACGCATCGTTGCTCCGATCCTCCTTTGACTTGACGTTACATTATTTATTTATTTATTTATTTATTGATGTGCCATTTTCCCTGGAGATCTCGGCTCGTCTCTCTTGTATATGGAAGACCACCTCGGATAATGGAACCTGGCTTCATCCCAGCTCCCCTTTTTTTTTATTTTTTCGTTCCACTTTTTTTCATTCTGCGACTGAATCCACTACGGGTTTTCACGCTCCGACTCAAATTCAGTTTTATTTTTCTTCTTCTTCTCTACTTTGAGAACTGCAAATTAGACATTTCTGTCTCGCTGTTCAATTCTCCATGTTTCTCATTATTTCGACTTGTCCAGGACGGCGATATTCCTGCAGATCTGTCCCGAATTTTCTGGGTGTGTGTGTGTGCGTGTGTGTGTTGATCCAAGATCAATAAATAGCATTCACCTCTCGGTCGGCCCCGAGTTATATAACCGTCAATATCCGCTGTTTGAACGATGAATTTTTTTTCTTTTTCATTTCGATAGGATCGACGGTTTGAAGGGGTGTGAAGAAAAGTTGTTCCGACAGTATGGAAATGAGACTGGGGGGAACCGGGGGGGTCGAGTCATATAAGACTAGGGAAATGGACAAAAAGTTCCTTGAAAAAAATAAACCACCGAAAAGATTTGCATTCGTGCAACACTTGATGCTCCGTTACTGGGTGCGCCCTTTTCTTTCCAGCCTTTTTATTTATTTTTTCCTCAACCTTTCCTTCTCGAACATTGGGTGTTGGCGGGTTATTTCATCTGCCACTTTTGTGTATTGACTCGCTCCACCATACTCTCAAGTTCTTTGGGTCAATACGTCCAACAATTTTCGAGAGAGCCAGCCACCACTAACTCTGCCAGTCAATTCTTTTTCACGGAGATTTGAAGTAGAAAAAAGGCCGGCGGTTTCATTTCCTTTTTGGCAGTCCAACATTCAAATTTATTTTTGAGTTTACTCTTTTCAATCACTCACGTTATTGTTGGGCTGGATGATCTGACCAGGATCCAACATCAACAAACAACAGCACCGATGGATGGATTGTTGATTCTTTGAATAGCAGCGAGGGGGGGGGATGAATGTTTGGGTTTGTTGGTCCACTTTTGATTCATTAACTGGACATGGAAAAGTTTGGAGACGTTCAATCATTACTTCACACAATGGACCATTAACTGTTTTTCACTTTTTTTTTCCCTGTGCGTGTTTGCGTGCGTGTCGTGGAAGAAAGATGATTGGCGAATCATCGATTCGATCCTGGAGCCGGAAGTGGAAGCCTCCCTTGGAGGAAAAAAAAAAGACGGTCTAGACTGTTTACTAGGACATGGGTGGGACTGCGTTTTAGTGTGCCACTCGTTGACCCTGTTGTTTTGGTTCTACAAATGCCTTTATACCGATGGACGTGATTCTTTCTTCCGGGAATCCTCTGGGAGGGACGTAAAAAGGAATCGTGAGTGCATTGACAGTGTTTACCGTCAGCTCGTCCCTGTGTTTACCTCCGCCGTCCATTTTCTCCTTTGTGTGCGTGTGTGTGCACTGTGCAGGGTGATTTATGTTTTATAAATAGGGTCGCGGTACCATCGAATCTCTGAGCAATTCTGATTTTGGTATTTATGAAGGCAGTATATTTCTAGCGAAATCTTGGGTATTGCTCTCGTATTTTATGGAACAGGCAACTTTGTTTTATCACTTTTTTCTTTATTGAAAGTTAAAAAGAAGAAAAAAAAAGGATTCTTAGATTTATGTGTTTGTTTTTGTTTTTGTTGTTGTTTTTTTTTCCGGGTATTTTGTTCCGCGTGAGAAAAGATCGGCAATAATTCCCTTGATCTCTTTCTCTCTCTTTTTCCCCGAAAATATCCGTGGGATTCTCTTGCTTGTTACCCAACAGGCTCTCCCGATCCTGCGTCGGGATTGTAACGATCTGAGAGCGGGGAGAAAAGAAACGTGGGAGGGGGATCTCCCTGGTTTCCTCCCGACAAAAAAGGAAAGGGAACCATCACTTTCTCACACATTCTCAATTGTTCGCCAGGATCCTTTTTGTTGTCCCTGTTATTTATTTGTTTGTTTTCCTTTCTTTTCTTTTCCTCTTTTCTTTCTTCTTTTTCCGCAAGAGCTTTGACTGTCGGGAAAAGATTTTCCTGTCACCATATGGAAGGCGAAAGGGGTTATCGGAAATGTGCGCTGTTTTAGCCGGCCCTCCCAAACTCTCCTCGTGATTGGGTTTCTTGGTATTCGGTCGTCTTTTGTGTTGCATTATCTCGCATTCTCTCCTTCGACTGGCTCCCCTCTCTTCGTGTTCTGAGTGAGTGCCACGTGATTTCTTTGATGACAAATCACGTCAATGGTTTTGACGGGCGTCAAAGTCGTTTGAAAACTCTGTCGCTGGATTGCAATGGAGTCGATCGGCAGTTGTTTACCGGGGCCGCTCAGCTGTTTTGTGTGTGTGTGTTTTCCTGTCTATTTCCGTACGCGAGAAGCATAGAGAGATAATCGTCGTTGCAGTTTTCTATGTTTTTGTTTTTTGGGAGTTAAAAACATTCACGCACGACACCGAGCCACACACGAAACTGTTTTTTTCCAGAAGAGGTGCGGTCCTGACATGTCCTCTCCTCCTCTATTTTCACAGCCGTGAAGAAACAAAACAAAAAAAAAATCCACTCGACTCACGCGAAGATTGTAAATCAAAGTGGGTAATCTCCTTTGGTCGTGTGACATTGACCCCTAACTCATTTTTCCTCGGTAGACGCCAGTCTCCCGTTTTTTTTTCTCTCTCTCTTAACCCCTTTTTTCGTATTTTTGTTTTTTATTTATTTATCTCTCTCACAATCTCATTGGGGGGTGAGTGGGGTGGGGGAGGGGTGTCTGTTTACGTCTTGCGTCTCCTAGAAAAGAGATATCCTTCATTGTCTCCTCCATTTGTTGCCCTAGCCCGTCATTCCAGCTGCTGCTGCTGCTGCTGCCGGGCCGTTTTGCGGTGCTAATCAATACCCCTTCCCTCAGGCTCACTACTACCATCATGATGCCCTTTTGTGAGTGTGTGTGTGTGTGTTCCACGGTCGAAGAGACTCGACAGAAATGATCGATTCTCTCTACTCGTTTGCGCCCCTCGTCTCCCGCATTACGCGTCTTTTCGCCTTTTGGGCGTCGTCGTCCAGTTTGTTTTTTTCTTTTTTTCCATTTTTATTTAGACCGTCTCGTTGCTCGCTATTTAATGAGGCCTCGACGATTCGAGAGCGACGCGCGTGTGTGTCGTACAGACAACAGGAGCGAGAGCAGCTGGTTGACCGAAAAGCGCAAGAAATAACGAAAGGAGCAAAAAGGAACAAGAGAGAGAAAGAGCCATCCGGATTGTTATCTTTGATGTGTCGCTGGCGTGTCTCTTTCGTGACGCCAAATTATGATTGAGGACGAGATAAGAAGGGAGTGGGGTGGGAGGTGATGAGGGCAAGAATTTATTTATTTTTTCTTCTTCTTCCTCTTCTTCTTTCACATTCTCCTGCGCCTTTTAACTGCTCTTTGTTAGCTTTGGGGAAGTGTGTTCCACTCTGCGCTGTAAGATTGGCCAGTGTCGCGAGAAAAAACCGGGCGACGGAGATGGAAGGGAAATATTGTTGGATCAATTTCAATTTCATTTTCAATGGCTGATGTTGATGGATGATCGGGCTTGTAAAGAAAAGAAAAGAAAGGAAAAAAGATGATTAATTCGGAAGTCTGCTGGTTTTTAATATCCCCCATTTTTCTCTCTCGCCGTGCGATTCCGATGACGTCAGCGCACACACATGGATATAGTAACTATATGAGGGGGGGGGGGACTATAATTGAAACCTTATCAAGAGTTGTGTGTGTGTGGGTTTGTTGTTTGTCGGGTACGAATACGATCCCTTCCTTTATTTGTCGGTGGGTCTGTCTGTCTGTGATGTGGTGATGATTGGAGGGGACCACCACCATTGGCTTCAATCCATTTGATTGGCTTCTTCTTGTCCCGTTGGTTTTTATCGGTGGTGATGGCGCGGCGGGGAGGGCTGCTCGCTGCTCATCGTTCGGTTCCGACCCCGCGGGATCCCCACCGACCGCTTAATTACATTTGTTGACAACCCTCATCTCCTTTTCTTTCGCCCTTGCCTGCCCACCCCTTTACTCTTTTTGTTTTCGTATTTTTTTGTTATTGCCAATTGTCAGCGGGCAAGCGACGATGACGGCGGCGGTTCCTTTCGCTCGGCAGTTGTTGTTGTTTCGTCCCGTTCGGGACCTGTAAAATGAACTCTGATCACATCCTGTAACACATGAAGAAGGGAAAAAGTGAGAGAGAGAAGATAGTTATTTTAGGGTCCTCTTGTAAACGTTGTGAAACGGAAGTTCCGCCAGCCGGGCCGGACCCAACTCGTCGTCGACTTGACGGTTTAACCGGACTGTGAAACGTTAGTCGGTCGAATTTTGGTTTGTTTGATGTCTGACGTTGTCGCTCGATGTGAGTGACATCTCGGACTTTGAAAAGTTGTTGGTTGGATGCATCACGAGCGGTTAGGTTAGATTAAGTTTTGCGCGCCATTATTTAAATGATAATGCATCTTACTTTAAACGACGGTCACTTCCCCGGCGTGACTATTCCTGGGGGGAGCATTGCTCACGAGAGGGGAGGATAAACAACAACCCAAAAGGAGAGAGTCGAAAGTCTTTTTTTGCGGCCGATGTTGTTGTTGTTGTTGCTGCTGTTGGGTTGAGAGTTGAGGACGAGGACAAATAGCCCGAAATAGCAGCTCCCAAGCAGTTTGCAGGAGCACTGCGGGCAAAATAAAATGGACATGACATCGGACTTGTTGGATTCCCGCACACACCTCCGCGCACACTGCAACGGGGAAAAAATAAAAATAAACAAATAAAAAGAGGAGCAAAAAGTAAAGTGAAAGTATTGTGTCCTGTTTCCTTTCTTTGGCCAAGTGATTGCTCTATCGGGGGAGAGATTGAATATAAGAAGATGAAGATGCCGTAAGGGGGATGTTGGATATTGTGAGCCGGAGCTTATAAAGCTCGAGCTCTCCTTTCCTCTGGATATTGGGTCCCCGGTTACCCAAACGGTTGTCCGTCCCCCCGACACGATGCAAAGGTCCATAAAGAAGCCAAGTCGCGGACTTTGATTGCGGAAAACAAAAACAAACGACAGGATACGACGTCCGATTTTAGACGCTAAGGCGGCGGCGGTGGTGGTAGTAGTAGTTGGATGTTTGCGGTTACAAAACAAACCGCAGTGGGGGCAAGTTGTTATTGCCCACCGCCGCTTCCTCCAATTGGGCTGCGCGATTTATTTGAATAATAAAATAGGGTGGGCGGCCAACAGCCCAGCTGGGACACACACTCGATCCTGCTTGTCGGGCGGCTTCCAATCTCAATATCTTTCAAGCCTTAATTATTATGGAGGGACTTGTTATTACCTGCCGACTTCCCAACACGTTATTAGACTGGACGAGAAATGACCCCCATTTGGGTTACGCAACGCCAACTCCCTCCCTCCCTCCTGTTCGTTGCCCGTTTTTTTTTCCCCGGCTGATTTAAGAAAATCGTCCGACCAGTGACTATTTGTACGTTTTGTGATTTTAAAGTTTTGGTTTTTCTTGACCTGTCAAACGACCCCCTAGAGAGAAACGGAGGGGAGTCGCGTGTTTCGTTTTCGACGGGAATACTTTGGCATTTTTTATTTGCTTTTCTTGTCCCGGCTAACGGGAGCGCAGTTGAGGAAACTGGCTATATAATTCAGTGGCCGTTCCGATCTATTATTAACGAGTGGACGAAAGAAGAGAAATAATAACAACAACAACACAAAAGAGGGGGAGACTGTTATTTGGCCAAGTCTTTTGCGAAAAGCCGACCTCGTCCGCGTTTACATAATAATGGCGATTCTATCCCGCCCGAGCCGGAACTGTCGTCATCATCATCATCGTCACGTTGCTTTCCAAAAGAGGAGAGGTGGATAGATATGGAAGGAGTAAGGCTGACAAATGGGAATGGCTTAAACTGCAAAATGTTGTCCCAATTTGTCCAACGAAATTATATATCTCCCGTCGCGTTGCTTTTTTCTTTCCTTTCCCAATGGTTGGTGGTTGGAGAGATTTCTCTGAGAAAATGAAATACTTGTGCCCGCCATCATTAGAGTCGACTCGAGGATAGTTTGTAAACACATTGGTCGAAATTTACAGACACGCCAGGCGTCCCAGAGAAAAATAAAGGAGGACGTCGTCGTAATCACACACTTGTAGTCGTTTCCTTCTTAAACTTTAAAGCAGAGGATCTTCAATAGGATTTGTCGGTGGCATGCGTGTGTGCATCAACGGTTATGCAGATGCGCTGGGGAAGGGCAAGGTCCTCCGCAATCTAAATTTAGCCGATGGCACCTCTCAGCTCTTTTTTTTTCTCCATCCGCCGTGTGGGTTGGTGGTGCGCTGCTATAACCAGCACACGTTACATCAGAGGCCGTTACGCCCATGTGTGGATCTGGTCGCAGGATCCTACGGACTCTGTACAATGTCTCATTTGTTTTTTCTTTTCCCTCCCTCCGGTTTTTTTAATGGGCTCTGTTATGGCCAGCGAGACGGAATTTGATTTCTAGCTCATTTTCATCACGTCCGTTTTATAACTGGCAAGCCACACAACTCTCCGTGCAACATGATGAAGAGTGTAGCAAATCATGTCCTTGTTCTTTTGGTTGTCCTGCTTTGGGGTTTTTTTCGACGTCGTCTTTGGGTCGGATAACAAACGGTGGGTAATTTTCGTGATTTGTGGCATCCAATTGCCGACTGCTTACCACCCGTCGACGTTTTTTGGTGCATGAAATTCAATTAGTTGTTAGGTTGGTTATCTTTAGTTAAACTCAAGTAAAATCTTGCTTTGAAACGAATTCAATAAGGGAAAGATCGAACTTGTTTGCGGTGCGGGCAGACGGCCAACAGTGTCATGTGTTGGCCATTTGTATGGAGCTAAATAGCCGATCAGTTTTGGGCCGGACATGAATGGACATCACGGCAGAATGGCGGCAGCGGCCGGAGCGACCAGGGACGAGGGTTCTTTGGTGAACACACACAAATGAGATTGCCGTCGGTCCATTCGTCCAGGACGGACGGACGGATGGACGGGAGAGTGGACAAAAGTTTTGCTCGTTCTGTCGGATCCTGGCGAGTTGCGCATCCATTGCGTCCTTTCGTGTCTGAAATAAGAGATGACATCGTTCGTTTTCTTTTGTTTTCCTCTTCTTATTCTTCTTCTCTTTTTTCGTTCGTGCGTTCGTTTGTGAGTTCGTTTCTACTCGGAGGAGAGGGGAAATGAAAAGAAATGGGTCGGAGGAATAAAAATAAAAAAAAGAGTCGGTTGAAGCCCTACGGGATCGGGGCGAGGCGTTGAACCGAGCGAATGTTTCAGTGACAGACATAATACCCCCCCCCCGTCCCTTTCCACTGGGTTTTCCGGCCGTCAATCCATCCGCATCCGTGTAATGAAAATAGGCTGCGACTTGGTTGAGTTAAGTACTACGTACAGCCACCCACCCTCCCACAGTATACAGGGCATTTGTCATTTCGAGTGGATTGTACAATGTACAGTCCCTTGTTCTTCTTCTTTTCATGCTTCCGGATTGGACCGCAAAATCCTACCCCTCTCCTTTTTTTCTTGTTTTGCCCGTGACTGGATGACAAACCTGTCGTATCAATCTCTATGATTTCGAAAGATAAATTTATTTATTTTGGAATGGAAACATTTGTCAGGATTCGTATTATCCGGTCGAGGAGGGAAGATCTAAAGCTGGGCTAGATTCTTTTTTTTTTCCTGCTGACATTCTTTTTCCCCTTTTTCTTTTCTTTGTTCACATTTTTTTTCTCCTTTTCGTATTAATCCGCCAAATTCCGCAGCTAGAGTCTCCCACCCGTCTTTTCCGAGAATGCCACGGAAGGATTATTGCTGCTCCCAATCGCTTTTACCGTCATCATAGCCTTCTTGTTCCGATTTACTCTCATCATTCGCCGTCTTGTTTAGTTTTCGTGAAGAAGAAAATAAAATAAAAGAGCCTACGTGGCACACCGTAGGGTTTTCGGTTACGTTGACTCAACTGCGCGTCTCTCCGATTGACGTCATATCCCCAAACCATCTGCGATCCTTCTGCTTGGCTCGACCAGCAACCTGCCCCGTTGTTGAATTATGCACACCGCATCACCCGATATCCTTCCCCCTCCTCCCCCCCCTACATTGTAAGATGAAAGCCGTTTATTAGTTGGCCATCCATCCGTCCATCCGTCCCTGCGTTCGCTTGCTCCCTTTCCGTCCGAGTGCGGCGGGGTATAGAGAGTAATGCTTCTTAAATAGGGTTCTCCACCGAGGCAAAGATAATCTTATGGTAAATAACATCTCGGAATCATTAGCCTTGCTATTGACTGATGGCAACAGCCTCGCATTCGGTAGGGAAAAGAAGAAGTAGCCTGGGTGGGAGGGATCTCTTTCTTCCGTGTGTGTCCAGGAGGGCTTGGTTCCTTTTCTAACGATGTCGTCTTTTTTCTTGGTGGTTGAATCCATTCGTTTTCGACATTTGTAACGCCTTTTGTCATCTGTTTGTTATTGTGCCATAGCAGCGGTCGTGCTCCCGTAACTTGCCACGGGAGATGGGCAGAAAGCGATTCGATCGATGATTGTAGCCGCCGGGATCGGATGTGAATGGCAGTCAATTTGTGCACGAGTTATACGACGGAGGTAGAAGAGCGAGAAAAGCCAGGGCTACTCTTGAAGCAGGAAAGGAAAAGGAAAAAATGGATACACGGTCAGCTGGGATGAATAGCCAACCATTGATAAGGATCCCAATTTTTTTTTTTTTTTTTTCTGGCGAGGCTATGTCCATCAGTTTGGCACGCTGACGTCAGTAAATGGCCAGCACCACTAAAGGCCGTATTATTCTTTTGGAGCTCCTTCTTTTCATATATTTCATCTCCGAGTAGAGAGTGTACCATATACAGTGAAAGCAGAGAGGTGTGGTCCGCCTGTTTGGTGAATGCCAAACGTGTGTTTTTTGGGCCGTGGCTGTGCCAAACATTGACAGCGTAACGTTACGCGACATTATTTAAGTTTCCTTGGCGTCCTCTTTGGTATTTTGTGCGCGTTGCTAGGGGGTAGAGAGACATTTTTTTTAAATATTTTTAATGTTTTTATTTTCTTTTTTTCTGATCATCATTTTCTTATTTTGAAATTTAAGTGTCTTCGCGTCGGTTTTTCGTCGTTGGCCGACTGTCTGTTCATACGTCGTTTAATGGCCGCGGGGTTATCGTAAAGCTTTCAAAGTCGTCGTACTATGTATATATAGATTACGTAGTACTAGTTAGACATCCACTCTGAGCCCCACCAGTGGCATTGTGGTGTGTGGGTTCTGCTGATTCTCAAAGGAAGAAAGATGGCGACACTTTGAGTGGAGGGAAAGGCGTTTCAAACGTCAAGTCGTTTACATACTTCATAATAATGCTCATTAAATCTGTTCGCTACTTCCTCGTCGTCTTGTTTTTAGATTTCAACTACTTCAGACACCTTTGTCTCGTCATTCGAATAATCAATGCGCCGCCCAACTGATGGATATATGTCCGACCCTTTCCGTTTCTTCTTCTTTGTCGTCGTTTTTTATTTTCCTTCTCATTCCTATCCATACACACTTGAATAGTAGATGCGATTTTGCTTTAGACTATTTCATATTTAGGAATTTGGAAAGCGATCCTCCCTTTTGAAATGTTAAGTCGTTCGACGACGCCAGCCATCTCTTGACTTTATCCACCTCGCTCGCTCTTGCGACCTTTAGCCGTTGAAATAGTTGAAAGAGAAGAAGAGTGAATGTCAATGTTGTCCGTATTTTTCAATTTTGGCGCGTCTTTTTCATCTCTCTCTCTCTCTCTCTCGCTCTTTATTGGATCGCGCTGTGGCTATAGTCTCGATCCCGCTCGCTTTGAAAGGAAACCAAATTCACGAACGAGACTGCTGCACTATGTGTGTGCTATGGGTCTTGTTTTGTGGCGTCTGTACGCACTATATATTTATAGAAATTGAGTCTCTCCTTCTTCTCTCTTCTCTACAGACATGGTGGCCGTCGGGCAGGTTGGCATCAGTTCCACTTTTTTTTCTTCTTCTTTTCTTTTCTTTTCTCCCTCTTTTCACATTCTCTTCTTCTCTCGTCATTTAAACCTCGACGTCGTCGCTCTCGTTTCTTATTCTACGCGGAGGCCCAAACCTTATTTTCTTGTTCGCCTTTCCCTCGCGAGTCGTCGCTGCATTCAAAAAGCAGCTAGAAGAGGGGATGTGTACGGAGAGAGAGAGAGAAAGTCTCTGGCAGTTTCTCTCCTCGTCGATATTGCGCGTCTATAAGGCCAAAGAGAAGGAGGACTCTGGCGTGCTTCATATTCTATGGTGTACATGGAAGAATAAGGGAACCCTCGCACCACCCCCCTCTCTCTCCTTCGCATGTTCGTCTTTTCTTGTGATGGGAAGTTTTTGAATAGAACCATAGTTCCCGCCTCCTATTCTTCTGTGTCGATTTTCCACACAAAAAGGAGAAGAAGAAAATGATGAACAAGTTATATAGAAGGGAGGGTGCGGCCGCCGGTTCGCGATCCAATATCATATCTGCTCAAGTTTAGATTTTTTTTTTCAACGTGCAGAGAGTAGAAGACCGAGGAAAATAAGGAACTGTGTTGCAGCTAGATGGAAAGAAAGAAAAAAAATTGTCAAGTTTTGCGACGTCGTCGAATATAACTTTATCCGGTATTCCAAGTCCGAGCGTCGATGGGTCGGGAAAACTTCTCCGGGGGCGGTGGTTGAATGTCACATGGTGAAAACGAAGGGCATCACTTTTGTGTGCAGACTCTCGACAATTGAACTCGACCGCGTCTTATCTTTAGAGAAGAAGAAGAAACAGATTGAACTTGACGGGATCTGTTTTTTTTTTTTTCTTCTTTTATCTCCGGTCTAAATATCGTCATCGTAATCGATCTTGGCAGTTTCCTACTTGCAATGCGAGACGGCAGAGGTAGAGGGTTAGTGGCCCGGGAAAAATGGGCAAAATCGATTGGCAAAGCCAAGAATAAAACATGAGAAAAAATAAACAGAATCAAGAGAAAATGGGAATAGAGAGAGTGTGCATTGGCCTTATAGGCTAACTATGCTCGGTCGCTCGAGTGTCTACTGTCAATCGAACAACGGTCAGACTGTAAAAGGGTGGGGTGGGAATAAAAGCTAGTAGAACAGAGCACTCAATATTTTATGAATAAAAGCGAAAGTGCGCAAAGTACAGTGTACCTACTCCTTGGATATTATTTATTTAACTTTTTATATTTTGCTCAAAAAGAAAATAAAATAAAAAATAAATAGGAGAAGAGATGTGTGTACCGTTGGCGCGGCTGGATCGATGAGAGCCAACAATGGCCTAAAAGCCTTCTTCCTCCCTTTTCTCTCCTGGCTCTCTCTCTGGCCGACGTAATTGTCACCGGAAGGTTGGTCAGCGGCGCTTTAAGGTCCAAGTAGAAAAAGAAGGGGCCGGGACTGCGGAGAGAGTTGCGGGCAAAGGTTTGCAAGGGGGGCGGAAAGAAAAAAAGAAATGGGGAGAGTCTGGACGACTTCTTTTGGTCTTTTTTATGAGGCGACGTGTCGACCATTGATAATCAAAAAGGAGCGAGAGACACTTCTCTTCTGTATGTATGTGTGCGTGTGCTTTTCTTTCTGCTTTGGCTGTTAAAGACAGTGAAGAAGAAAGAAAAATAAAATGAGGAAGAAGAAGAAGGCGTTTTTTCTTTGCCGTCTCTTCGTCGTCATTGCACGACAGACGGACACAATGTGTCAGTCTCTGGAGAGAGACGACGAAGGGGGGGGGGGGGGGGAACCGGGCAAGGTTGGCCGGCGAGAGATCGTCTTAGCAACTCGGTCGAGGCTATTTGAAACTACTGAAGCAGCAGACAATGGTCAGTGGCCGTTGAATAGGATGGAGGACTTACTGCTCTGCATCAGTCGGGCCGAGTCTGCTGGATGCAGTTGAGCAATGGAATGGCTATGATGGGATGGGGTTGGAGTGTCTCTCTCTCCTTTTTGACTAGGGAGGATCTTTCCAGCACTTGAGAATACAGTCTGCACTATTTTCCATTTGCTTCTTATTATCAACTGCGTAAATGACTCTGCAGACTTGCCATTGAACTGGGAGAGATGATGTGGCTTGTTACGACCCCCGTCTCTCCTTCGTGCACCCCGGGACCCGGCGTAAGGCAGGCACACACACCATTCAACCCGTTTTTCCCTCGTGTAACAGGATGCTGAAATCGATAGGGGGGACGGACGGGCGGACTTGATGCTGTTGAAAAACGACGCTGCGTCTAACGACGTCACGTCACATTGGGCTGACGTCGCTCGCTCGTCGTACGCCGTACGCCTAGAAAAACTGATGACATGCTTTCGTTTGTTGGCGGGTTTACAGGGCCGGGTTAACAAAACACGAGCAGGGCAGGGCCGGGCACAAAGTAGAGCACTCGATATCTTGAACGCCGGAAAATCAAACGGGTGAAAAAGGGATAAATAGCCTACAGCCTTTTATAGTAGACGTCGTGGGCTGCTGCTGCTGTGCTGCTGTGTTGTGTATACACGTATCAGCAACTTGAGAGAAGAAGAAAAGGAAATGGAGTGTACGGAAGCGAAGGAAAAGAGAGAGAGAAAAAAAAGGAGAAGAAGAGCTATCCCACGTGAAGCAGAGGTTAGACGTCGATGCCGAAGCTCTAGCTATCCTTCTTCCGCTTGACTTGATCTGGATGTTTTCTTCCTTAGCTTCTTTTCCTCACCCGAGGAATGAATTGATGATCAATGATGGATTGAACTGTGATTAGATTTCATCCCGTAATCGACCGAAACCATTTTTTCCTCCCTCTCTACAGACGCCGAATCGATGGAATTGGAATTCTTCCATCTCTTAACTCTCTCTCCCCCTTCCGTCATGGTGGGGGGGGACTGTATCAAGTTTTTTTTTCCTTCTATTTGATTACTCCCCAGTTGCCCTTGGGGAGGGAATGCTAAGGTTGTTTTTATGTCTTCCATTTCACGAGCTCTTCAAACTCTTTGCGCTTTGAAAGAATTTGACGACCGTTCTCTTCCGTTTTATTGCGGAACTTTTGGATGCGTCAGTAGGAAAAACGGATGCTGGATGGAGACTATGGGTCTTCCTTTTTTCTTTCTGTCTCTATTTTTATTTTCTCTTTTTCTTCCTTACTTTGTTCTTTTTCTTTGGATAACGAACTTGTCGGTACGTCGTAATTGATCAGTGATGGAACGAAGAAACTCTTCTCTTCTCTTTCTTTCGTTCTCTCTCCCTGACTGTCTTGGCGCTCTCTTTCCTTCCGCTATCCCAAAGTGATAATCAAATGATGGAGCGAGTCTTGGTGGTGGTGGTGGTGGGCCTCGCCCACTCACCCGACCCTCCTACTCTCTCTATCCTTTACACGCCACGGTTTTATATAAACAGGAGCTGGGAGCTGGGTGGGGGGATGTGGGGGCTTCGTGTCGTTATTCTCACTCACGCTGCCTCTTTCTCTCGTCTCTCTTCCCATGTCACGGTTCCGCCTATCATCCGACGTGTTCCACCACCGTTTCCGCCCAAAATCGACTTCTAGCCTCTCTCTCTCTCTTGTTTCGCCTTTTCCTATTCTATGTTTAACTTTTTCTCTTGGCGGTCTCAAAGGTCAAGTCATCAGCTGCGTTAGAAATGTCTATGTCAACCAAAATGCGCCTTTGTATTCGTGTCGTGTTGAGTTGATGATGAAGTCTCCCCCTTTTACGGCCACCTTATTAACGATTTAGAGCAAAATGTTTTTTTTTGGGGGGGGGTGGGGGGATGGAACGTGTACAATTTTCGTGGAAGAAAAAAGTTCTTTCAGACTAAGCGCAGAAAAAAAGAGAAAACAAAAAAACATAATGGACTAAAAGCTTCCTGACGGGAAGGGAGTGTCGCCAGTTAGTGGGAGGTTTTGGGATTTGACTGAGATCCCGAACGGTGCAATTGCGATGCATGAATAGCATGCCATTGACTACTACTACTACCAACCGCTACTTGCTGTCTTGCACCACACATTTTCCTCTTTGCTTCTTTTTCCATGCCAGACTGGCGGTAACTTGATTCGAATTCTGCTCTCTCGCTGTTACCTGATTAAATCAGATTTATTCAGGTGGAATGGACCGTATCCATAAAACCCCTAGATACATCCGATCCGTGCGTATATTTATGTTCCGTGTGTGTACCATCCGTGTAGCTCAGGAGTAGCTATTCGATTTCTTCCTCAGGTGTATCCCCTTCATTCCATCCTAAGTTTCCTACTACGATACGCGTACACTGACAGACACGCACGAACGTCTAATCATTTCATCCTCCCATTATCTTGGTGATAATGGCGATTGTGTTACACACACACACCTAGCGCTCCTTGTTTTCCTTTTTTCTTGCTCCGCTTGTCGCCCAAGGTGTAGTATTGATATATAATAGGGCCGCTGGCATTTCATTAATTCGGATGATGTCGTTATTAATGCTCCTCTTTCCTCGCCTTTGTCCGGCGCTTGTCAAATCGCCGTGCAAGAAGGAAGATGGATGCGGCCCAGCAGATAATGATGGCACGGCCACACTTGGCTGAACTTTGCGATCCTCGGTGAGAGGAAAAGAAAGAAAAAGAGCCTTAGGTCATGGAATAACATAGCCGTTTCTTATAGTTTGTTTTATTATCATTTAAAAGGGAAAGCAATAGCGAAAAAGAGGGAAAAAAAGGAAATGCAGTAAATTCTTTTTGATGGATCATTCATCAAAGGTTGCCAGAGGCTTGATTGCACTGCGACACGGACCGCGTCGTCAATGGATCTTCTCCTATTTCTTGCGCTTTCTTCTTCTTCTTCTTCTTCTCTGTACGAAATGTGTGTGTGGGTGCACCTAACGAAAAGGGAATCGCAGGACGATGAGAGACCCGTGGAACGGGCGACATCTTTCTTGCTTGGCCCGTTCGGACGAAATAAGTGGATGGGTGGGGGATGATGAATGATAAAGAGTAGTCGAAGAAGAATCGCCTTCCTCTACTTGTACTTCTCTCCGTTCGCTTGCTTTTCTTTCTCCCGTCTCTCCTCTCCTCCATTCATCTTCTTGTTCTCTACTGAAGCGAGCTATATTGCTTTCTAGTAGAGTATTAGGCTTATATCCTTCATGTTCCTCGTCTTCTTTCATTTTTGCATCGACGAAAACTTGAAGGGGACCAAGACTTTTTATCCCGCAAAAGCTGTTTCGCTTGAATAGTAACGATTAGCCGTCCCTTCCTTCTTCTTTACGTTCGATGGTCGCCTGCTGTTACGCACTGCTTATAGACTTGTCGTGTAGAGAAAAGCAAGGAAGGAAGGAACGAACACACTGCACGCAACTCTAGGCCGGCACGCACATTCAGGAAGATGTCCTCGTTGCTGGCTCGTTGTGTTTCTTTTGTAAGCAAGAGATTACCAGTTATTATTTCCATCCAGGGGCTGGCAGACGATAAAATACAGTTAATGACCAGGAAAATAAAGAAAGAAATATAGCCCCTCTCTCTCTCTCTCTTTCTCTCTAGTTTCATTGTCGCATTCTGCAATGTTGATCTGTTGCCAAAACGAAACAACAAAAAAGAGAGAGAGGGGGGGACAAGAAGTAAAGACACAAAAACAACTTTCTGGTTCATCTCTTTTTCTTACAAGTTAGATTGAATGGACTCTGTTTTCTTTATTTTATTTTATTCTCTTAATCTTTGTTAGCATTTGATTCTCAACGACGCAGGAACTCCTGGCTAGTTTCCCTTCTCAACCAATCCAGTTACTACTATATAACTCAGAGAATGTTTTTCGGATCTTAACTTTATTAGATGTGAATGACAAAAGGGGGGGGGAATGTTTGGGTTTGAGGTCGTCAAACAATAGGAGAGAGCACAAATATAATACTACTAAAAGGAAAGGAAGTATAATATATAAAAAAAAGAAGAAGAAGAGTCGGAGAGAGAGAAAACGGAGAGGTCAATATCAGGAAGTAATTGGTTCTGGGGTTTCCGCTTTTTCCTTGTATGTTGTGTAAGGACGGGCAAGTTAAAAAGGACTTCGAGTGCTGCCCAGGGACAAACCGACCGACGCCGTGTCCAGTCAACGTATACAGTATAGCTTAGACTGGACTTTGTGTGTGTCACGTAAATGGCACCGTCGAATAGGTTTTCAAAGAAAATGAGAGGCAATAGCTCGTCGGGTACTCCTGACGCTGTCGCTTCATCATCAGAACTCGATTGGGTTTATCTTCTTTTATTTTCGAGAATGAATGAGTCTTTGCATGAGCCGGGGAGTGGCTGGGGCTGGGCTCTGCTGGCCAGATAGAGAATCGATGACTGTACCAAAACTCCCTATTTGATTTGAAAAGCCACCAGAGATGTAGATGTAGATGCCGTCGT
This sequence comes from Daphnia pulex, assembly GCF_021134715.1. Lineage (NCBI taxonomy): Eukaryota > Metazoa > Arthropoda > Branchiopoda > Diplostraca > Daphniidae > Daphnia > Daphnia pulex. The sequence goes on along the minus strand of NC_060020.1, from coordinate 2,196,929 downwards.
GAAAGAAAAGTTGACGGTGGGGTGGGGAACGTGACTGGACAATAGACAGTCGCCCATCTCGAAAGATGAGAGAGAGAAGAAAAAAAGTGCTGCTGTGTGTCAATGCCTCCTCGACTCTTTTGAGTCGATAACGAACAAGAGGAGGATATCCAGCAACTCATCAAATGTTGTTTAGGCTTTCACGACGCGCCATTTCCGCCCTTTTGTGCGGATCTCTGTGCAACTCTGCATGTGGGGTGGGTGTGTGTGTGTGTGTTTGACTTGAAATAGTTATAGATTCCCCTATTTATTGTGTGATACCAAACAGAAGCCTTTTCTTGTTTCTCTCTATTTTTTATTACGTTTTCCGTATTGGGGTGGGGTGGGGTGGGGGAACCTTCGCGGGCGGCTGTGGGATATAAATAGAAGTTACAGGAGAGAGACAGGTTTCTTTTGTGGGTGTCGCCGGGAAACGTGTTGGGCATTTTGAGTCGAGGTCAGCACTTCAGAAAAGGCAAGAATTCGTGGATCTCGTGACACGCGGCGCTATCGTCGCCGTGTCGCGTATACGGATTGCGTGAAATGGGTGTCGCAAACATTAACATGACGCGCCCATCAAGTTTTTTTTTCCATCTTTTCGAATTTTCGAAATAAAACAAACACAAAGCGGACGTTCGTGACAGAGTAGGAAAAAAATAAAATAAAAATTGTGCGTGTTTCTACGCAGTTGTGACGGATGTTTAACTGTTGACGAGTTTTTTTTTTATTGTTTAAGTTCGCAATTTATTTGGCGTTTTCGGTGCTTGACCTTTTCAATGTTTGTGATTTTGATTTGTTGGATTTATTTTTGTCGTCATTTTTATTTAGGTCTCCGCAAAGTGTACCCGTACTACTTTACTTTCACGACGTTCACCAAAGGTCGCTGGGTTGGAGAAAAGATCCTTGACGTCTTTGCCAGAGAGTTCCGAGCCCATCCCGTCGAGGAATACGTAAGTCACTTTTGATTTACAGTCATAAAAGTTGTTGTTGAATTTGAAATGTGAGAGATTCGCTCTGCTCTGCTTTATTTTATTTTATTTTTTTATTTTTTCTTATTATTATTGTCAACCGAAGGGACTCGGTTGACGGGGGGAATTGAAATCAGGTTTAAACTTGTTATGTCCCTCCTGCTGCGTGTTATGTATACTACTACCGTACCCCCTTCTCTATCCGCCCGTTCGTTCGTTCGTCTGTCTATCCGCTTGAAGAGTGGGAAACACGCGCTGTCATTCTTCTCGACGGTAGCAGCTGCAGAAACACGGGGCCCTCCTGTCGGTTGACACACACGCGAACAAACGCGTGACTCTTTGGTTTTCAATCTTGTCGGGTCGTCATTTCACGCTTTAGCTGTTCTTTTCTTGATTCTTCTTTCGTTTCTTTTTTTTAGGGGGGGGGGGGGAGGAGGATTCGTTTTCTTGTTTTTTTTTTTTTTTTTTTTTTTTCAATTTCATTTTCCCTCTGTGTGTGTGTGTGTTTGCTCGGTTGCCGTTTCCACGGGATGTTATTTATCCCGTCTGCTTTTGACCGACAATTTCCTGCCAGGGGGTGTCTCGTAGGAGGAACGGGTCGAGCGTGATTGAAGGAAAATATTGGGGCGGATCTTATTGGTTTCACGTTTCAAATCGTTAATTTTCGAGGAGAAAATCGTTGACGTTCCATTTGTTGTTGTCGTAGGAGCGGTGCATTAAATCCGGATCGCTGACCGTCAACTATGAGAAGGTGGATATCGACTACCGACTGAAGCACAACGACCTTTTGGCCAACATCGTGCACAGGTAAGAAGCCGCCGCAATCATCTCATCTTTTCTCTTTCTTTTTCTTTGTAGTCACTTTGATCGTGTTTCTTTTTTATCTGATTTTGGAGGGATTTTTATTTTCTGAATTAGTTTTAAAAGAGAATTCAATTGGCTTGTAGCGATCACCGACGTTAGCTCATTGAAATTTCAAACGTCGATGATTGGTGCGAATTTAAAAACAAACAAAAACTCAAACCGGCATGATAGGCTAATAGCTCTATACACGTATCATAGACGAAAACGAGAAACATGACGTCGCTCTAACCACGTTGTTGTTGATTGTGTGTTGTTCTGCTTGCGACCTGCTGATTGAATGGCGATGGACAAACAAACTGTACAATTTAAAAAAAAAAAAAAAAAAAATCAAACAAACAAACGAACGAAACAAAATAAAAAAACGGCTGCGCAGACACGAGAGGCCCGTGATTGGGGATGCAGTGAGCATCGTCCACCTCGACGAGGACTTGGTGGTTGTGCACAAGCCTCCCTCCGTCCCTGTAAGTTGTCACTCTTCTTTAATGATGTTCGTTGTTGTTGTTGTCATTGTTCTTGTCGTGATCGTTCGTTGACTGGCAAATCCCTAAAAACAACCAATCCCTTGTGGCGTCATTGTCTTTCTTCATTCCTCATGACGAAAAAAAGAAAAAATCCTTTTCTACCCCCCTACTCTTGGTCCCCCTATTTTTCTTTTTTTATTCCTGGAAGATAACGAAAAATTTAATCCCTCCCCGCCTAATCCTCCCTTGCAATCTGGTGCACAACATATATATATATCTAGTAGTACGTGAAAACCGAACCAATCAGCATTCAGTCGTGCTGGGCATCTCTCTAGTTGTGTATGGAGTACGTATCGAAAATCCCTCAAGGCATCCACAACATCCGTCTCCCCCCTCTATCCCCCATTCCGTTCGTGATTAGGATACGATCCGGAAACGAAAGAAGATTTTGAGGGGAGGTGGATGTTGTGCATCTCTTTGATCCTGGAGAGAGTTTGGAGTGCTGCCGAGTTTGTGAAGGATTTCAAAGACAATCAACAACAGTAGAGAGAGCTAGAGAGATGGAGAGAGCAAAGCTAATATCGCCCACATGATTAGCAACCGTTTCTTGCATCACATCACAGCTTGCGTACGTGGGGCTCGGGAACACATAGGCCCAAACACTTGGACCAAGTGACGGGCGCCTAGAGAAAACGGACGGAGACCTTCCTGCGAGGTATCTCATAACAGATGTCTCTATATTTACTGGGGAGAAATAAAGATTGGAAGCGGAGGGGGAAATGTGGAATGGAACCCAGACGACTGATCGAGTATCGATCGAGGATCGCTTGACACTCGAGCGAAAATGCTTGAAACATAAAAGACAAGAAGAACGATGGAACGATATCGCCGTCTTGGCCGAGACCAAATGTCTCTCCGATAATGAGATTACAAGACTCGATAGTAGAGTTATCATGTGAGAAACGAGGCGTAACGATGCCAGAGGAGGCAGAGAACATTCTTTTGATCTGATTCTGGCCGCTTCCTGGAATGAAGAAGAAGAAGAGAAAAAAGTCGTGTTGCGAGTTTTTCTGTTTCTTCCCTATCTCGAATTTGAACGAAATTTGTTTCCTCTCAAATCGTACGATGAAGTCGATTTTTCGTCGTCATTAACGACGACATAATTGCTCGCATTGGACACGAATTTAAGACCTGGAGGTTGATGGATAATTGAAGAATTGAAATCAACTTGAGTGCGGACGAGAAGAATAAGAATGCGACATGCATTTCAAGTTGCCAAGAACGGCGGAAGGGACTGCTGTGATTTCGGCGGATGCGCACGGCCTTCATCCGCTTGTCCACGAGAAAGGACGACGGACTTTGGTTCAGCGTCGCATCAATTTGGCGCATAAAAAGAAACGAATAAAAACGCAAGGCGGATTTGTTCCCCTATCTTCTCCCTACTCGCCCTAGTTTCGACCAGATTGAATCGGATGCGATTACAAAAGACACAAAAGAATGGCAGAGTTGTCGTCACGCATCTCGTTGGTTGTCTGCGGAGACGTGGCAGGTGGACGTGTGGTGCGCATCTCAATCGTCTCCATGTTCTATAGGGTTTGGAGAACTTTCACCATCACTCACACCCATGAAAAGAAATGATGGTATTTGTAGTCTTTTTTTCTTTTCTTTTTTACCCCCCTTTTCTTTCCTATTTTCTGTCCCTCTGCCATTTTATTTCCGTGTCTCTTGTGGGATAAGGAACGGGCGAAAGGTCCTGCTTCTGTCTGTTTGAATAAGACTTGGACGTGTTCCGCTTTTCTTCGCCGGCTGTGTCGTCGTCGTTTTTTGGTCTGGCAGAACTACTATGTCATTGTCGGCTTGGGGCGAATAACATCCGTACGGTTTTCTGTGCCCCCCTTTTTTCTCTGCTGCGCTTCAATAGTCTTACCACCAGCACTGGTCTCTTTATGTCTGTGTCTACTATACACCTTGAATCTCCGGCAAATATATAAGAGCAATGTGTGTAAAAAGGATGCGTGGAATTGGGGATCGATCGATTGACTTACGCCCCTGCGCATACTCGAAGCAACTCGATGGATGTAATGGAGTTGATCTTTTTTTGCTCTTCCTCTCACCCTCTCTCGCGTGTGCTTTTTTTTTCTATTTGTACGCCTTGGCAAAGACTGTGTGGTAGTTTATTTTTTCGGGGGAGGGAAATGTGGCAATCCAATCAGAAGGCAGCCATCCATTGGTGTAATTTTGAAATAGGAGCGCGAGAATCTTGAATGCGTAGGCGCCGCCACCTATCTCGAGCGACAAAGTCATAAAGTTGTTAAGAGCTACAGCAAATAAGGCCCTGCGATCTTTCCAACTTTTTCTTTTATTTTCTCTTTTTTATTATTTTTTATCATTTATTCCGTAGTCGTCTTTATACTCTGAGTCTTCGCAGTTGACTGGTTCTAGGAGTGTAATGAAATGAAGCCAATCGCCTTGATGAAGGAACTCACTCGAGAGAGACAGAGTGAAAGTCGTCCGTTTACGCCGTTTGCACTCGCCACCTCTTTGTCGAGAGACGCTTGCCGACACATCCGACACGTTTTTTTTTTTATTATTTTTCTCTCTCCTGTCGTTTTTGTTCCCTTTGTGCTTTGCTCGCCCTTCCGCAACTATTGCCATGGCGTAAACAATCGAGAGATCAACCAATAAACAAACGCCTTGCGTTTGCGTCGGTGAGCGCACGTGTTTTCTTTTTTCTGGGGATTGTTCTACCGAATTTTTGCTGTTTATTTTTGATTTAATCTTTTTAGTTTTAGTTTTTTTTTTTACTTTTCTTCTTCTTCTATTATATCTTTGTTTTTCCAGTTCTGAATGTTGATGTGTGCATTTTTTTGTTTTGTTTATTTGATTTTATCTATTGATTCGAACCCCCCTTATTGCCTTGCATCCCATCCACCGTACGCGCTTGATGGAAAAATATCGGGACCTTATTTGATTGACGCTGGCGCCGTTTTGCTGCTTGGCCGCGCTCCCATCCGAATATTACCAACGACTCATTCTGGCTTTCCTCGGTTCACAAATGACACAGACATGAGGTGCCGGTAGAGTCGAAGATCATCGAAATCGTCTATCAAGATGACGACATGATTGTGATAGACAAGCCATGTTCCGTACCGGTACGTAAAAATGAAAAAAAGTCGAATGTAGATTCGGCACGAGACTTGGCCATCGGCCGTCTCTTTTGAAAACGTGCACTTAACACAAGCGCTCTCACTTTAAATGTAATTTGACGTATTTTGACTCAATTGGAACCATCTTTTCCCCTCTCTTCAAAGTGGGCTACTTTCTACTTTACTCGGTTGTTTTGACTTGTGTTTGCCAACTGCGGCTCAACTCTTTCCCGTTTCGCTCCCCCCCTTCCTTCTTGGGTTTTTATGACCTAAGACGTCGTTGGCCTTTTGGATTTGATGATAAGAGAGAAGGACGATGAAGAAGCCTGGCTCTCTCCCTCACTCGACTCTCTTAACGTCTCAATCTTGTTGCAATGTTTCCTCGACTCCACTTCTCTTTGGACGACATGCGATTCGAGAGAAACATATCCATTACAGAAAATAGGATCGCCATCTCTATGCTCCACGACTCGGAACGCTCGATTGCCTCGCTCGGTTTATTTTTTGAGTGTATGGAGTCACTTGGGGGGCCAATCCGAGGGATGATGTTGTTGCTGCTGCCTCGTCGGGAGGGTTTTAGTCTAACACCGACTGGGGGGAAAGAAGAGAACAGATAGAGTAGGAGTAGGGAAAAAAACGGAGATTTTGTTTAGTGTTACAAGGGATACTAGATGGATAGACAAGCCCAATCTCGGCTCACGCACGTGCTCACTGAAGATGATAGTGTACCAGGTTGTACATCCCGATGTTTGTATTCTCTTCTCCCTAATCTTCCTCACCTTACTTCTCACTCTCTTTCTCTCTCTTTATCCCTTATTTATTTTGCCGTTTGCCAAGGATTGTTGTCTCCTTATTACGACCCATTTTCGTTTCGTGTTGGCTGTAAACTTTTCGCTATTTCCCCGCCACTTTTGTTTTCATGTTCCGACGTGTCACCTTGTCCACGTCTGTAGATAGGAGACGCCATCCTGGCTCAATCGTTCCGGCGACTGCTGGCGCGTTGGTTGCAATAGCAGGCTCTAATCAAATATGCACTCTAGTGTATGCAGAATTGCAGATGATGCTCGACTACATTATCTGCGTATGTCTGCCTGCTCCTGCCACCCAGCAGTCGACATGAATATTGGATTTGGACGTTTTTTTCTAAAGGGAGGGAGCACGTAGAACTTTTTTGGGGAAAAAGGAGTAGAAATCGATTGGTAAATACGGGTTTTCTATATCTGGTTCAGTCTACGGATAGTTCAATCCAATAAAGACGGAAACCCTGGAACGATTAGCTGGATGGCGATACGTGCTTTCGATCTAACCTTTTACCTCCTAGCTTTCGCCCTCACCCCCGCCCATCATTCCGTCTCAATTGAAAATGAAATTCTTTTGATGTTCAACCGGCATTAACTGGTTCGTTTCCGGACGGCGCGTGTATGTGTGTTATTTAGGTTCATCCGTGCGGACGCTACCGCCACAACACGGTGGCTTTCATCTTGGCCAAAGAGCACAACTTGCGCAACTTACGGACGATCCATCGACTGGATCGGCTCACGTCCGGTCTGTTAATGTTCGGCAGGAACCAGGAGAAAGCCCGACAGATGGAAGTGCAGATCCGCACGCGCCTCGTCTCCAAGGAGTACGTCTGCAGAGTCGGAGGCGAATTCCCGAGGTAATTTCACTGACAATTGCTTCCCCTTGACATGCTTTGCTGCCCTTTCTCTCTCTTATCTTCCACTCCCTCCTCCTCCTCCTCCTTCCTTCCTTCCCTGTTCTAATATTAATTGGTTTATTTGTTACAATCAAGCCATGGATTCATCATAACCGAGTCGGGGTTTTGTATAGGACATGTTTGGATGTCTCGTTATTTTATTGACTTTGCCCCATTGGTCGTTGTGAAAATGCATAGAAGCTAATCCGTGTTCCGGATGATCGCATTCTGTGTTCGGCCCTTTGATTTGTTGTAATCATATTCCAAATTGATTTTCGTTTGCCAGTGGACACATCATGTGCACGGAACCGATCGAAGTGGTCAGCTACAAAATCGGTGTTTGCCGGGTCTCCCCCAAAGGCAAGGACTGTCAAACGGAGTTCGAGCGCCTCTCGTACAATGGAAAGACCAGCGTCGTCCTTTGCAAGCCTCGCACCGGCCGGATGCACCAGATCAGAGTTCATCTGCAGTACCTCGGTAAGTCAAGGGAATTTCACGTCCGTCTCGGGGGAATCGCGAGCGACGGGGTGACTTACTTACTTACTCAACAAAAACCCGCACGCCCATTGTTAATTGGATCCGAGGTCTTTCCGTCATGATCACAAGAGTGGAATTTGGATCGCTGGATCGCTGGATCGCTGATTATTCAGTTAAATTGACTTGCCCTCGGTCGAGCGACTTGCATTAGTTAAAATCCTTCTGTACTGGTACTTGACTCAACGACGGGTATAGTGCTTGTTATGCCGCCCCCATAGTTGCTTTGAAATTGTTCGTCCTTTTGCCCACCTGCCATCTGAAATCGTGCGTAACTAGACGCCAGTAAATGTTGTGCTCACCGGAGACTTAAGGATCACTATCCACTTATTAATCATAACGTGGAGGGAGGCAGTAACAGTAAACAGTCCTTGGACGATATGGCAAGCTCAAGTCGCTCATTATTATGTGGAGGAAGCGGAGTATCTGGATTTAACGACGCAATATTGTTTTTATCTTTCCAGGATATCCGATTGCCAACGACCCCTTGTATAATCACGTTGTTTTCGGTCCGGAGAAAGGCAAAGATGGCAACATTGGAAAGACGGACGAAGAATTGATCCATGACTTGATCTCGATCCACAACGCCGAAAACTGGCTGGGAGGCGAAGGTGATGACTTTGCCCCCAACTTTTTTAGTGGCGTCATACCACCGGAAGCGACAGGCGTAGCGACTCCGTCGAGCAGCTCTGGGGGAATGGCCAGTGGAGTCTCTAGCAGAAGCCAAACTCCTGATGCAGCCGCATCCAAAGAGGCGCCAACGGCAGTCGTATCGCTTCCGGAATTCAAACCCAACAGCGCCGACACGGAAATTGAGGCGACCCAGGATCAAGTCAGCACCGAGACGCTGACCGATCCGTCTCCCTTGGCTACATTATCCCTATCGCCCTCGGGAGCTGTGCTCGAGTCCGAGTGTTCCGTTAATGAGAAACCGGCCAGCCCAACGGACAACGTCAAAAGTGAGAATGACGGTGTCGCTGACGATAGCGCAGTTAAACCGGAAGAAAACACAGATCACATTGATCGCAATTCACCTGAGGCCCCCAATAAAACAAATGACGGTCAGTTTTGTTGTTAAGTTATTACCATTGTTGTATCGTTTCTCATTGCTATGATTTAAAATCATTATTATAGATTCAGCCGTTGATAGCTACAATTCCGACAAAGTTACATTCGATGAGCATTGCTTCGAATGTAAGACGCGCTTCCGTGATCCCAAGCCTAAAGACTTGATGATGTTCCTTCACGCTTGGCGTTACAAGGTATGGATTAACTTGACATTGTTTTTAATCACAGTTTGCTTAACAAAACAAAAAATGTTTGATAGGGGCCTGGATGGTCGTACGAAACACAGTTACCCACCTGGGCGCAATCCGATTGGCAAAATGACGAATATTAGGGATAATGTCGAGAATCACATTTGTGATTCCTCGGTCCGGTAACTTTGGTCTACCAACTAGGAGAATGAAGAAAGAGAAGTAAAACATATAATTACTAAGTTGAGAATGAATATGTTGTTCAATATTGATTGAAAGGAAAAAGTTAATGACAGTGTCCACTCTGCATCAGACAGTGGGGAACTCAAACTCACGTCTGTAGCGAAAGATTGATTACCTTAGTGGTCATCTACGCGTCTCTTGTCTGTGTGTCATTTGTGCCTTGTTTTCTTTTTCGAGTGCAGTTCGCGTTATTGTCGTATTCCGGCCGATTGAGTTGTGAACATATCAAGAGACAAAATGTTTTCAGTTTTCTGTTCTCCTCAACGATTTACTTTGAAATACATCTGACCCGGCGTAGGCATCCCATCGACATTGTTTCGATAGATATGATCATGCCGGAGTCAATAAATGTTGATTGTCTATCAAAAGAAAAAAGTAGAAGAAAGAACGAAAGAAAGAAAAGATATCCCCCTTAACGAAATCTAAGAACAGAAGTAAAATTATTTTTCAAGAGAAACAAAAGTTGTCGAATGGCAATAGTTCCAGGAATCTTTCATCAACGATTCCTTCGGCCGACAGTCTCCACTATGGTACTCCATTGGTGTTTTTTTGTGAACCTTTTTCTCTTTTTCACTTACTTACTTTACAGCTTTCCGTCTTCTTTATTCATTCTTTATTATTTGACACAACTTTAATTGAAATTCAACCCAATGCAGTGCAGGTCACTGCTCGCGCACTGTGGAAAACATCGGCTACCACGGATGTGTCCCTTCCTTTATTACCCGTAGCTTGTTGGGACTGTAATTTCACATTATAGTGATCCTTATTTTCAATTTCATTTCTTATTCTCGGTCCTCTTGTGTTGTGTTCTGTAGTATTCGACTAATACAATTAGCCCTTTAAAGGGCAAGCCCACATTATCCTTCGACATTCGCGAAATGTTTTCTAAAAGTATCATTTCTTAGGACCCGACACTTTGCTTCACTTGTTTTCACTTGCACAAAAACAGCTGTCTAGAAATTTCAACAAAACATTTTGAAGAAAGAAATTAAGTGGATTGATTTTAGTTAACAGGATAATCACTCAGCCATATAGTAAGACATGAGCACTTTGTATTTTGTCATCACCAAATTCACAACTCGCTTTCACTTCAATAATTCATTAAATTTAGGGACAAATGGAATGTAGATTGGGACGGATTGTAAAAAAAAAGGAGTAATCATGTTTAGAGTCAACATTAAAAATTATGTCAATTTTGGAAGATCCGTTGAGATTGGCAAAAAAAAATAAGTATCTTTAAATCCCACGCGTAATAAAATCTCTTCTAGATCCTTCCTCTACCACTGTTTTTAGTTTCAAAAAGTTTCTTAACAAAGTAAACCTGTACAACAAAGCAAGCAATAACCACGACGCACTGAGCAATAGACCAATTTTGCACGTAAGTCTCGTTATCCAATAGAAGATTGTAGTCACGGGCTTCTCTGCTTCTGGCCAATTGCTGCATTTGTAAAATTCCTTGAATTCGTTTATCGACGCCTTGAAGTATATTCTAAGGGGTTAAAATTATGGAAATGAGCACAGTACCGGATGCAGGAAATTTCTTTAACTTACTGTGCAGTTTTCGGCACTAACGTCAATATCTTTTAGTTCCTGAGTAAATTTTTCCCATTGGTCATACCTAATTGATAAAAAAAGTAGAATTTCAAACATGGAAAAGTTCCAAATGTGAAACGCCTACCTGAAGGTTGTGATATAAAGATTGACTAATTTGGCAGCAAATCGAGAGAACTGATTGTCCACACAGATCCCATAATATCCACCAGTAGGTGATACTTCTTGGAACTCAGATGCAGGTTTCCATTGATAAGGATGAACTAACTGGCCGCTAGGGTTTCTTATTGCAAATCCAGCCATACCATCTCCTCCACGAAGAACCTGAATGGGAATTAGGGAAATTAGAAAATTAAGGAAACTGCAGAAATTCGAGCTAAGAAATGTGTTTACCTGAAAGCTGACATAAATAGTTGCGCCTTTCTGGACAAATTGGAAATAACACTCCTCTTTTCCAGGATCAACATGAACCTTGTATTCCATGGCAACAGCAGGAGCATCATCAGCATTTTCATCAAAGAGTGGCATGGTCATAGGAGGCTGTGCAATATGGATTGGCGGTTGACCTGGATGTGGTTGAGGAGGCATTTGCCCTTGGCCAGGATGAATCGGCATCATCGGTACTTGGCCAGGATGCATTTGTTGCATGGGAACCTGACCAGGATGCATTTGTTGCATGGGAACCTGACCAGGATGCATTTGCTGCATCGGTACTTGTCCTTGGATTGGCATTTGCTGCATCGGTACTTGTCCTTGCATTGGTATTTGCTGTTGCATAGGTACTTGCTGTGGCATAGGTACTTGCTGTGGCATAGGTACTTGCTGTGGCATAGGTACTTGTTGTTGCATAGGTACTTGCTGCATCGGAACTTGTCCTTGGATTGGTTGTTGCTGTTGTATTGGTTGTTGCTGTTGTATCGGAATTTGCTGTTGTATCGGAGCTTGTCCTGGAACTTGTTGCTGCATCGGTACCTAAGTAAGGAAAAATGTTATAACCATTTAAAACTTTTATCTATTTTATGATTCATTTGTACTTGTCCTTGTTGTTGGATTGGTTGTTGCTGCCCAGGTTGAGCATGTTGTCCATTTACACGAGATACAATTAAGAGCATAAAAATTAAAAACATTTTAAAAAAAGTAAAAATTATCCGGTCCGATTCCATATTGTCAAAGCCAGAAGTTGACACGACGTGTACCTCAAAACAGCAAGGCCAGGTATTATTTTAATTTCGTACCTGTCAAAATTAAATGTTTGAAAATATTATGTAACAAATAATAAAATATTACGAATAAAATCCTAAATATAAATAGAGCATGAAAAAACCAGACTATACTGTTATGAATATTCATAAAGTTTGTCCCGAAATAAATTGAACAAGTTGGCAACAGCCACTGAATGCGACTGAAGAAAACATATTACGTCGACTCAAATTCTTTGAAAGTATGAACGGTTCATTCTTAGTTCTTACGTTAGTGGTTATTTGATTATTTACGAATGGAGAAAAGCAAACAACATTCTTATTTGACTAGGCGCAACAAGGCAGCAAATTTTGAAGAAAATGAAAATCCCGGAAAAAAGTCGCCAGCTTTGTCCAGGATTAAAAATGTCGAAACTGCTGAAGTTGCAAAATACATCATGATTTCTGGATATGCCAGTCCACCTTGTAGGCAGCCGAACACATTTAGCCAGCAAAGCGAAAGTGAAGTCGTATGGGACTTGACTTCACCAAGTGCAAGGAAATATACAGTAATGCTAAGTGATAAAAAGACAAGCACACCAAACCAAACTCCTACCCGTAAAAGGGAGCTGAGACCTCATATTGCTCGATGTAAGAAGAATATTGTGCTTGCAGAAGACAAAAATAATGATGTAGTGAACGAACTTGCAATGTTAAATGATTTGCTCAATAAACAAGCACAAACAATCATGACTCCCCCTCGTTCTGCCAAAGGAAGTGTCATAGACAGTAGTGAGTTGCTGATTGATAAAAATAAATCTGTCTTACAAGGTAAGAAACTTATAATTTGTTTATTTTAAAATTTTATGTAATTGACACTATTTCTGCAATTTAGAGAGCCTGAATACCAGTGATGCATTTGGCAATGACAGCTTCTTCAGTGAATCAGTACTTTTAAGCACTCAAGCTTTGGAAGAGGAAGCAATTGGTTGTAACCCAACTCCATCCAAAAAGAAGAAAAATGAATCTTTAATAACTCCATCCTCATCCCCAACAAACAATTCCACTATCTTTGTGTTTAATCAGCCAAGTCCAGAGAATGTTGCTCGTAGAAGTTTTGATTTGGATTCTGAAGAGTTAATTCCAAACAAGAGTCTTGATAATTTTGGTAAGTATTCCTTTACTTAAAACACTTAATCGACATCTCATTAAATCCCTGTATTTTTGTTATTTAGTATCGCCGAAATCAGTTACCACAAAACTTCCGGTTGCAATAGATCAACGAGCAATACCCTTGGCTTCACAACCCCGAACACTTCACAACTCCACAGCATGTGTTAACCAATCTTCTTCGTCGAAAGTGGGAAAACCCAGCACATTTAATCTAACAGAAAAAAATATTCCTAAACCGCAAGTAAACGAAGTAAAACCAACCTACAGGGCCGGAACGTCAATTCCATCGTTAAGGTCCAACCAAACTCCCCAATATGCCAATGCAGATCGCAATAGAAACGTGTGCCCCGACTCATCTAGATCTCAAAAATCAACTTTGTCTGTTCAAGTGAAACCGTTTTCAGGAATTTCTCACGGCATTGGGATTACAAGACTAGTGAATAATCCAGTCAATAATAAGAAACCAGTTCATCAAACCAATTTTGTTGCGCCACCTGAAAAGGTTAAATCACAAGATCCATTTGATGACGACGACGATGATCTTCTTTGTGCAATGAGTGCTGTCGCGAAAGAAGCTGAAAGCCAATATGGTAAATTTCGATATAAAAGTATAGTTCAATTTAATTAGAAACTAATTTGTTTTTCTTCTAATTGGTAACTTAGTGCCAGTAACCTGTAAAACAGAATTTGACGATGACGACGACTTTACCCAGCCAGATGTACTGGCGTTTATCAGTCAAATCGAAAGTAATACCTTGTATAAATTTTCAAAGATTCAAAATTTAATTAGCATTTATCTGTCTCTCTTAAACAGCACAAGCAATTCAGACAGTAAAGTCAACAGCCGAACTGTTGGAAGAAAAAAGGCAAGCGGCTATCCGGAAACGCGAACAGAAATTGATGAGCCGCCGTTAAGAGTATTTGCGTTTCCTACCGTACTGCTGGCATGAGCATGAAAATCTTTGTTCTTTTGTCAATCAGTGAGCATGGTTTGTAAGTTATGATTCAGAATTTAAAATATTTCGCTAGAATTACATAAACTCGGTAAAGTTAAAAACAAACGTCTTATGGATGGCTTGCTTGATACAGCTATATATGTTACTTTGTATTCGATTATAGACTCTTTTCTCATTGTTACCTACAGCAAAGTAACATAAAAGGAAGAATAGAAAGTTATGAAAAGAAAAGAAACCCAACAAAAGAGGCTGATGCGGGGGCAAAGGGAATGTAGTACTTTTGTGTTGTGATAGTAGCTGGTACGATTCCCACTGGGAAATGATCTTCGATCGATGAACCGCGAACAAGAAAACGGAAATATAAGTTGGAGAGAAAGGAAAAGTTACCAGGACACGATGAACGCATTCCCCCACGATTTGTCGTCCATCTCGCAGTTCAATGACTTAATACTACCCAGTAAGTAACGTCAGTAGAATCGAAGCTAGATTTTATATATCTTCGTATTTGGGAACGTTCACGTGAGATAATAATAAGATAAAGTTGTTTGAATACTCAGTTTGATCTTTTGACACCCGAATTAACACAGGAGTCAACTGGAAAAAAAAAATGAGGTGAAGATCAAAGGGGAAAAAAATCAGCTCCATCGACCCTATAATTAACATGTAAGATACAAAGCTATATAATAAGAGAACGCCGGTTGAGGGTATATCGTAACAATCCGGCAAACAGAAAACGGGAAGGTAAGAAAGAATTTAAGACATAATGATACAGGAACACTGCCCTCGCTGACAAACAATTTTCCCCCTTGTCATGTTTCCAACAAGATTTTCATATAGTAGTAGTAGTAGTTCTTTTTCGAATTCGAAAGGAAGGAGGAGTCGAGGAATTTAAGTTTTTTTGTATTTTTTCGTGTGTGTTGGGTAATGGAGAAGCAGCAGCAGCCTTCCGAGAATTCGCCAGTCCCGATATAAATGATCACGCGTCAATAAGGAGCCGAGTCGGGGAATTGTGAAGAAGTTTGGTAGGTATTAATCAGATTTGACAGCATAACATGTAATAATTGCAATATAGTAGCATTTCGTGGTGAAGTTTACGATAGGACATTTACCGAGGAGAATGAAAGAGATGTATAACAATGCCATAAACTCAGAAATTCGAACGGAAAGCTCAACGTCGATATGGTGGAAAGGAAATCGATAGAGAAAGAGAGGAAAAGAAGAGGAGCAAGATCGTCCCTGGTTGTTGCGTTTTCTTCCGTATTTTTTTTTTTTAAAGAGTATATGGGAGGGAGAGGTGAATTTGTTTTTGTTGGGATTTGTTTTTGTTTGGATTTTTTTCAAGTTTTGGTGGTTTACTGCTTCACTTCTTTTGTTTAATTAATTTGTCCGAATCTATTTGCGAGCCTTCTTACGTTCTTCGTGGGCTTTCTTGACTATAGCTAGTTTGGAATGTTTATCACCAGCTGGGAGACCGACGTAAGGAGCGTCCCGTGTCCCGTGAAGCATCAGAGTCCATTCACGTAGCCAACCGCTCTGCTTGGCGCCAGTAGGGGAATTGAAACGGACCTACCACAAATCAATATAGAACGTGTTTTTTTTTATGGGAATGAATTAGTTGAGCAAACAAATCCACGAGTTTTTACCTCCAATGTCCAACGCCCACGAGGGTCCTCGCCCCATGTGTGCGTAGTCATGAACGGCCATTTGGTGAATCCATCGCGGCTGTCATCATCATTCGGTCGGCGGCTCAGAATCATGGATCTGTGATGCAAGCGAAATTTACATAATTTTGAATATTGCACATCTAAATTCGAAATTTTTTTCTTCCCTACACGAGAGGTAAGGTAAGAGACTTGGAAGAAAATAGGGGCGGAAAAATACAAAATGAAACTAAAAATGAGAAAATTTACAAAAGAAAGTCATTTTTCTAAAATTCGAAATGTTACTCTTCCCTACACGAGAGGTAGGGTAAGATATTTATACATTTTGGCAGTAAAGAGGTAGGGGGCGAAATGAAACAAAAATTGGAAAAATTTACATGGAATTTTGTTTTTTTCTTGCCCTTCCTTTCCTCTGTTGTTCTTTTCGTTTCCCCTCCTCTAAATATTACAATTAAGTACAACCCCCCTCTCAGTTATCGTCATTGTCTTGCTGACTGTCGGATCACGTAGACGTATTGATTTACCTCGTTCCCATAGGTGAAGTCAGAAACATCTCGACTTCGCCTCGACGTGTCGTGTTTAGGCTGATAACGGCCTGAACGTGTTCCAGATAATCAACTTCAGTTTCACTTCCTTGGCAAGAACGTGTGTCTAGTGTCAAAATCAGAGAGCCGTTGGTCGGGATTGGTCTGAAATGTGCAAAAAAGAAATTCGTTTTTAGTGAAATTTAGTTTCATAGTGTGTGCTTCAGAAAAATTTTTACTTGGGTTGCATCATGGCGCCACCTTGACAATGAAAACGGGCTGGAACCGATCGCCATGCTTTAGCCAACGTGACCATCGAGCCAGCATCCAGGACGCCGAAACCGAAGAGGTGATTGAACTCCAAGCCCACGCCGTTCATGGTCCATTCGAATCGACGCTTGGCATCGAAGAGGGAATTGCGTTTAGATGTCAACACAGTCAAGTGCTGGATGTCCCTCCACGTCAACGACGGACTGGCGAGAAAAAGAAACAACATGAATGCACCATCACGACGCTGCTAAAAAGGTAAGTTTTTGATTTCATTTACTTGGCTTCCAAAGCGAGAGCGAATACGCCAGCAGCTTCCGGTGCGGCTGCCGAAGTTCCCGAATGCGTTTTCGTGCATTTACCGTACAAGTCGGTGGTGGCCTGTTTTGTCAAGTAGAAACCTCGTTTTTATTATAGAGTACATATTTCTTTTTTTATTACGTTCATGCACGACACAAGTTTCCTTGGAACCTTTTTCGACGTCCAAGAAAATTTCTCGGTAAAATGACGCCCACCATTTATTTCTTATGTCACAGCAACCTAGCTCGTTTACGCGATAATTTGGCTTGCCAGTCGATGCGAAAAGAGAGTGCAGGCTTTAGAGTGTGGCTTAAGGTAACATGGCTAGAGAAAGCAAGTGGGAATATCGCCTTTTCCGGGAACAACTAGGGGGCTGGCACTAGCTCAGCAATCAGGACTAAACGCACAATCGAGTACACAGGATCTTGCGACATTTTCTCTCAATCTCCGTCCATTTAGTGTTTTACTCGTTTTACTTCGACTTCCTCTTGGCTTCCAATTACCGCTGCACGTAGTGAGCAGTGGCGGAACCGCCTTATCGACTCTCTCGACAAGGCAGGTCTTGATTACTTTCTTTATTTCCGTTCGTCTCTTCATTCGCTGATGAATGTTGATGACGGTTTTCAATCACGCCAAATAGTCAATGGATTTATCTCATTCATGGCGACGACCTATTTTTTGATTGTCTTGTTGTACTCATCTCTATCCATGACATGTTTGTTCATCATCCTACTTTTTTATTATTATTCTCGGGAGAATAATCAAATTGCTGTCTATTCTTTTCTGTTGATATTGCGCAAGCTAGAATACGCTTGACTGGTTAAGTTTGATGAAAGAGAAAATGGCAAACGTAAATCGGCATTTTCTTTGAGTCATTCTGAACCAGAATTTAGTTTCATTCCGACATGTTGATAAACAGTTTCAATATGTGGGCCCAACAATTTCGGCGATTTTGGAATCCCGTCTCATTTTTCGCTTATTAAGCTCGTGAATTCTGGATTTTTGACATTTAATCAAGGGAATTGTTGTAAAAAATACGACACTAACGTCATCTTTTTTAAACTAAAAAAAGCCAGGGATCACCATCAATGTCACTTGATTTACTTTAGAGCGTCTATGCCCCTGACTATATCCGTAACTCTTGCTTAATGAGCTTTATCTCCCTCATTGAACGAACCAATAATCATAAATAAACAGTCAACAAAGGTGGCCAGAAAAAAAAAAGAGAGCGAAAATACAACGAGTTATTGCGAACTTACGACTCCGGTGTTTGGATCTTTGGCACCGTTGCTGAATGTCGAAGCCAAGGTGGAAGAACAGCTCTCGTCGTAATGGGCGTTCTGCCCGTCGTTGATTGCCGAATTGATGGATATTGTCCACATTGAAGCCGCGTATCCATCGCAATTGCAATCGTCGTCGGAACCGCCGTCGCCGCTAGCCCACACGTAGATGTTGCCCAGTCCGCGACGACCTTCGTTGACTCCTCGAACAATGGCCCTCATGGTGGCGTTTCGTGGGCCGTCCACTGTTTTACCGTCGTCCGTAGGGCCCCAAGATGCGCTGTAGATGTCAATCAAGTGCGGTTCGTGACCCATCGAGTTTGCTTCAATCAGGTCCGTCATATAGGGCTGATCCAGCATTCGGATTCCTTTTATTTTTTGGTATGAAAGAAAAATGCTAGTTTAATATAAAACCTTTTGCGTCCCTTGCATCCCCCCCCCCCCCAGTGTTTTTTTTTATGGCCGAGAGATAAAACGAGACGATCGATAAGTTGTCAAAGACTGCTGCTGTCATCTGACGGACCGATGTAAACCATGGCGGATCCTGGACGGTCTATGCGTCCCGCTTGTTTCAATCATCTTGTCTATCAACTCTTCAGTTGGCTGACGTCACGAGTCAATTTGATCGACAAGTTGGAAGGTTACCTACGCCTCTTTTTTTTATTGAAGTAATTTTATCGAATTTTGAGCTGGGAGTAAAACAATATTGAACATGTTTGACACAACCTTGCGCGTTATTAACTGCTTATACTGAGCAAGTTTATTTCTCCTTCGCCTTTTGTGCCTTCTGGTAGAAACATGTCGTTCAGTCATCGTCACCCAAACTACTTTTCTTTTATAGCGTCACGTAAAAGTTGCAGGTTTCGAAATAAGCTAGAGGGAAAACAATTTATTTGTCAAGTGTTCAGGTAAAAGTTTCGCCGACATGCTGCGTTTATAGTCGCTTGAGCTCGGTTACGTCTTTTTCTTCGTTGTTTGTGAATTGTTTTATTTACGATATTTTTAGTGTCGGGTATTCTATTTTTGCGAATGCGTCATCGTGTTCAATATAATCGTTCATAAAATATCAAGGTTTCGTGAGCTTCGTCCCATCTTTGATAGCTGATTAATCAAGCCGTTGGCTGAGTTACAACTCGAAATTTTTGAGATTTACAATCATCTTGTCCGTTACTGGGGCTCAGTCGACGGTCGGGTTTCTCGGCCGGTTGCTATTTGCCGAGTTGGATATGGGAAACTGGTTCTTGTCACGAATTGGGAGAAGATTGTTGCTTACCTGCCACTTTGGAATCGTAGGCGACGCCGACGCCACACACCTGGTTGTCACGGGCGGCAGACACCTCTCCAGCGCAACGGGTTCCATGGCTACAGAAAAAAGAAAAGCGTCAACACACACGAGTATTAGTTTACGGCTAACTTGAAATCACTAACACACTAGTTGTACTAGTCGTAAGCGCAGAAGTTTTGAGTTGAGATTCGAGGAATCGGTTCGCTGGGATGACTCGAGATAAACAGTCTATATATCGAGGGGCACAGACGTTGGTCAATAACATGTCAACATGGGACTCGGGACAACTTTAGCTGGGATGAAACGGCAGCGTCTATAATCCTCTTGACTGGGCCCATTGTTGCGTGAAAGGGATGCGAGGGCACCTCATAAAAGGGGAAAGATCGGGATTTAAGATGTGTGGGAATGGCCTGTGACGTCTGTTGATGGACTACATTAGTTGACGTTTCTTTAGACACTTTTTATTTTTACTATCGCTCAGAACATTCTCGGCGATGCCAATTTGGAAATGGTAAAAGAAAAATCACGGCAAACTCTTTCGGGGAAAACGAATCGAGGACTTGGGATTTGTGGAATTTTAGATTTTCTCCGGTTTGTTATTTTAATACAAGTAAAAGGAAACCCAACGGGAGAAAGGCGTTGGATATAATCCCTGGAAGTAGGAATGGGGGTGGTGAACACGCATACAAGTTAGTTAACTTTGATGTGTGAGAAAAGAACGAAGAACCCCCGCAAGCTACCGAGTTGTTAATTGTGCACGCCAAGCGTTGGAACTAGCGACTTTATTCTATTAAAAGCAAATGTAGATTCTCGGTAGGGTGTCTCTATCTTTGTTCGTTCTATACACATGGAGCTAGCAGACAGCTGACTGATGTGGCTAGAATAAATCGACCATTGAGGTGCTGAGAAAAGGTTGCATCTTGATTGAATTTTCATAATGGGAAACAAACCGCCGAGTGGGTATTAAATGCGAAGCAAATGCATAGGACTTGACACCTTCTCCCCTTTCTAAAGTTGCGTTTAGAGTTCAAAGTGCGCCGCAAGAAAAAAGGCAATTACATTGGAATGAAACTTTTAACACAAGTATACATTCATGAACTGGCTCGAGTCAATATTTGAGCTCCCGGACTTGGAAAGTTCAAAGGGAAGCGAACTGAATTTATCATTGAAATGAATGTCAACAGGACCGACGGAGCAGAACGCATCTGTAATAGATTTTCCCATTGAATCATTCACGATCTCGCAGTCGTTACAGACTATGGGGGGAATCGATATGGGCTAGCTTCTGAGCTTGTGTACTGGCCTTGCAAGTTCATATAGACTGAGGTTACATTTCTCTCTTGTTACAGTGTATCTGTGGTATGGTATTACACTCTGTACCGCTCCAACATGGGCTCGGTAATGACGGTTGGTGTGTATGAAAGGGCAGAAGTACATAGTCCCACAAGAAGAATAGAGTCTGCACCAATATAATGGCGGCGTGAGTGCAATCTCGACTAGGGGGGGTAGGTGTTTCCGGGCGGTGACGCACGTAGCCTCGTGCCACGCACAGGTAGAGTCACCTTTTTTGTCGGAATCAGAAAATATTGCGTTTCCTTTCAGATGATTTACCTTGTCGCTTGCTATTTCTAATTGTAATACTATAGCGGGTCGATGCTACTACGTCAATGAATCGAAATTGCCTAAAAACAAATTACCTGTTGAACCAATCGTCGGTGTATCTTGGATAGGGGAATGGATCGTTGCTGCTAAAATCGTAGCTGGCTTTGGCGTTCTAAAATTTCCGACAAGAAATATGTGTTGTTTTTAATTTGGAATATCGTGTAACGTTTAAGAACCTTACGTAATTGTTTCGGAGATCCGGGTGCATGTAGTCCACACCTGTGCGTCGTAATTTTTGACAAAAGGAAATATTAATTATGCAATCGGATACAAATGTTTGATCTAGAATCAGGCCAGTCTATTTGAAGCCTGATTGTAGAATATCGTTTTTCAGTCATGTGATCTTTTAAATTAAGTGGCCGGTCTCTCAATAGCCCTGGAGAGCGCACAATATAACTGCGTCACTGGAGATGCACGAAATGCACTGGCTCTTTTGTCTCCCGGGAAAATAAAAATAAAAAGGGATATGTGAATTGCCATTCCAGTTTGATTACAGCTGAAAGTCATTTCTCATGGGCTTTTTGAAAAGGTCACAATGCACTTACGGCACTATGGGATCAAGAATGAGAATTGGGGGCCACTTACCGTCATCCATAATAGCCGTTGTGACATTTTTGCCAGTAACTCCTTGAGCCCAAGCCGCTTCTACATTCAAATCTAGTCGAGGTTTGCCTCCATTCTGTCCAGTATTTTTCTGTCGGGGGGAGCAAAATACAATTACTGTTGTTAATAATTTGATTTCGGGATTTCCAACTTCTGCACGGTTGGACTGTGCCGAGCAATGAGCACCAAGAAATCTCTTTTTTTGATTTCCCGGATAAACGGGAAATGTTGGCAACATCACGTACGATTTTCCCTTTGCACCCAAGAGCCCTTGGCAACGAATGCTATGCCATCTGAATTCCCGGCTTAGGGACGACATCAAATGCGATACAGAGTTCCAATTTGCGAGCAACGGCGAATACTCATCATTAGTTTAGATGTTACTTGTTGACAGAGAGGCACGTACAAGAGTCTACAACAAACTTCCCGCTACATATATATATATTTTGTGTGTGTGTACAAGTATGCTGCACAAGACTACTCTCTCGCAATCAGGGCCGGCTGAGTTGACGAGAGCGTGCAGTCGAAGGCAATCTATTTGGCTGTATATATGTATATCACGTACACATATAAACTTTAGGTGGGCTCTGGTTTAACTTCTAATTGAAATCGTTTTTTCAATCCCAGCGCTGTTTAATCGAAGCTTTCAATTTGCATCGCGTAGCTACATCATTGGTTTTTGCATTTCAATCAATTCAACTTCACCCAAGATATTCGTTTTGACAGGAGCCAGTCATGCGTGCCATCGAGTGGGCGACTGACGGAAAAAGCAATAAAGTCTGTTTCGCAGCTGTGTTGGAGGAAGCGCAGCAAACAAATATATATAGGAAAAATATATAAACTCGGGGATCTGGAAATGTCTTCCAATCTCTTTTATATACCGACTGAACTGTTCCGGAAGTTGAAACTAATTGCGGTACGGAATTCTAGGTAAAGACCGGTCGCTTTCTATGGCAACTTTTAAAGGTACGGACTTTTTTTTTTTAATTGGAACAGTCGACAGACTGTCTGAACTTGACGGAGGCGGCACAAACTTGTCATTCTGCTCTCCTGCTCATCAAAGTCGAACGCCATTTTGAAATTGATTTTACTATTTTCCCGTCATGGTCGCCCATTGTGTCTTCAATTTTCTTTAAAAAAAAATATTTAAACGCATCAATTGATCTATTTGCGGTTTCCAATCTGTGTCTGCATTCATCTACTGTTTAGAATTCCTTGTAACCTTTCACGGGACGTTAAGCAACGGTGGAAATAATTTCATCTTGTTTTCATCTATATCGCTTTCCCAGAAAGAATCTTTCATAACTTGTCGCATCCAGCTCGTTGTTTGCTCAAAAGTGCGTAAATTTAATCTATGCAGGGCTATAGGAGACTGTAATAAGAATCAAAGTATCTAGCGTCGTTCTCTCGGCAGCTTTTCAGTAGAAGAGTGTATATCGAGTAACGGGTGTTGCGTACATAGAAGGGCAGAGACCATTTCATTTTGAATCCCGCGACGCGACATCTTATCTCTGGATCACGTATATAAGTCGACAAACTGTTTAAACAGCAGAGAAATTATATGACAGGCGTGTCACTCGAGTTTTCAGCCGCTCTCTTTCTTTTTTTGGTCGTTCAAACTTGCCCTTCTGTTTCACCACGATACGACCGACCTCCGTGCTGTTCCCTTACCAACTCCCGATCAATATTGCGTCCTTCCCGGTGCTGCTGCCGGCTGCCCTGTGTGCGCCGCTATATTATAATGCCTGCCGCCATATGGAGAGAGAGAGAGAGAGCGGGATTATATGGTCGCATAATATATCCAGCGAACGGATATGAGAATCTTTTGTGACTCGACAACCTAATTAGAAATGACGACGAGGAGACTCGATGGTTGCCTAATTGCTTATTGTTGCTATTATTATATATTCCCCGTCGATGATGATCAGGCACTTTTACGGCCTAAATAAGTCCTGATAACTTTTGATGAAGAGTGAAATTGCCTCGTCGGAGCTTGTCATCGTCTTGTGTGCTCTCGAACAAACGCAATCATAAAAATGCTTGCATCGTTGTTGCCGTTCTTCACGTTACATATTTTTGTCAAAGCAACAATAACGGCGTGACAAATAAGGGGTGGAAAACGCGTAGTTAGTTCCGAGGCAATAAAAAACACGAACTTCATTATAGAGCCCGTCTTCACGCAACCTCGATCATTCTCCCGCGCGTACCTCATTTTAACTGGCAACGAACAAAGCCTATATATGTAGCTCTTGTTTGCTTATCAGGTTTAAGTTGGTTTCGTATTGACACAAAGGACCAACAGAGTTTCCCCCCCCCCCATTGCAAATCACAACAAAGGGGAAACCGGTTTCAAGATTCTAGCTGTTCACTTCCGTTTGCGTGTGTGTGTTCACTTACCAGATACCATTGATATGTGAAGTAGGGATCGGTTGGATCTCTGTGCTCTTTGGCTGCTGCGGCGATGGCTGCGGCCGGGTCGATGGGCGTCGCCGATGGTTTCTTGTAGCCGCGCTTGAACCGACGGAAACCTACTTGCTGAACGGCGCTGTGAATCTGCGTACATAATAGAAACGAATGTGTAACAAGATGAGCATTTTGCCAACAATCCGGAAACATTTTCAAATTGTTTGCAGAGACGCCAGCACGACGAACGGGTTAGATGTTCATTTTATTCCCTTGAAACGTTCTTTGACCTTTTCGTGCAACGCTGAACGCGGTCTCCACGGTAAATAATTGCTGTTTGTTGGCACGTTAAAGCATGTAATCCTTTAAGCATCTCTTGCATTGATCATTGTGAAATTCGTACGCGTCTGTCCCGGTGCTTCTAGTGACAAGGAAAGAAATGTACAATGCAGGAGGCTATGTTTAATTGCATTCATGTCTGAATCATTCACTCGAAGGCCTTTGGTTCTATTTCCGACGTCAAACAGGGGATCGTGAATGTGCCAGGGTCATTACGGTCGTCGTTTATAAATGCGCCGAGAGTCGGTCTCCCTTGACAGCGACGACACGCCCCTCGACAAACGCAGTTTCATTGGAAAGTCAAACGACGAAGAGAGAGATGAAAGTCGAGGTTTAAAGCCTGGGGAAAGTTTCGAGGAATTGGAATTTATCTAGGAGAGAGAAGCTCTTGCGTACGGGAAATAAGCCAATCTTCGCGTGCGGATTCGATCGGTTTGTGAGCGTCTTGACATGAAAGCATTCCACGAGAGCACCTGAAAAGGGCTAACGGCTAAATTGCGACCGTGAGGAGGCTCGTTTTATAGCAGTCTGGCGAGCTGTGTGCGCAGCAGCAGGAACCACTTGACATTTTACTTGAACTATATACGACGAGGAAAAAATCAACTTAACGGGCGGGGATCGTGGCGCCAACATCAATTGTCCAATCATGTTTGCGTGACCGGTTAGCAAAGATAAAAGAGAACCCGATGACGTCCAAAGTTCCTTCTTCATTCAGCAGCCCTCCAATAACTTGTTTTTGAACGTACATTGTCGGCTATAGTCAATGTAAGTCATACAATTCTATTGGACGTACTCTTTAACGTATCCTTCGTAGTTGGAAATTGGAAACGGTTGCTGCTCCTCTTTCCTGTTTCTCAAAATTGAATTGTGTCTCGCATATCTATGGTTTCTCTTCTTCTCAAAATTGATTTGGCTGCTGCCGCATCCGCATCCGTCGATGGGGAAACTGGAGGAGCAACCCAAGTCGTTGATATACGTCGCATCTCGATCGATCCGCTGTGTGTTGGTCGAAGCTTTGAAGCTACTTCAAAAACTCTCCATTCTCTGCGAGTCGGGATCAAGGGATTCCGGAGATAACTCTAAAGCGGGTAGTTCTTATATAACTGCGCAGCAGCATCGCGATTGAAAAAAGTATGATCTGTTTGTCTTTCAGAATTTTTATTTTATTATATTTCTTTCATTTTTTGTCTATTTTTGATTCCATCTGGGGTGAGGGCGGGTGAACTTGCGTGAACGATGGAACTTGGAAGAAAAAATAAGGGACAATTTGATAAAGATATTGGCCTGACGGTACACAGTAACGGTTAAAAGGAATATAAGTGGGCTGAAAATAGGTCAATTGGTGTTTCTTTTCCAATTGCTTCGATCGTTTGTGCGGCCTTGGTGATATTGGATGCACTCTCCTAGACGACATTGACTAGACAAAACTGAGCTGCAATACAAGGACATAAATCTGTGGGAGGGTTTTTTTATTTCCAAGTTGTTGATGGAATATATAAATGCGGATGAAAAATGAAGGTTATGCCGGAAAAGAATGAGTACTCGACGGGATTAGTCGAGGAAAAATGGGCGACTAGTTACATAATGGAGACGAATGCCGTCGCTTACAGTTGTGGCCTTGTTTGTGCTCAATGAATGGTTAATACCGTTTCGTTGTACCGTCTTTCAAAGTCGACTCTACTTATATCTTCCCTTGCTATTTCGTCACCGACTCTCTCTCCTCTATAGCTACTAATGAAATCTTTCAACTTGTCAATGTCCTTCGGGGAGAATTGAACATTCTTGTTGGACCGATTTCGGCATCCAGACTGCAGCAAAGAGAGGGGCAATAACGGAAAATGAATTATAATCGCTTTTTCCTGTTCTTTTTTTTTGGCTTCCGTTTTTATCTCAGAAAATCTTTACTAAATCTTTCTTTCAATGTCGTGCGTCAAAGGTACTGTCTTATACTCTGCTTATTTATTGGAAATTCACTTTTTTTGGCGGGGGAGTATTTGCGAGTTAAGGCCTATATTGGCAAAGCTTGAAAGAGATTGATGTAGCCTACCTGCATGCAAATAGTCTTAGGCCAGTCTCAATCTTTTCTCGTCTCTAATAATAAGAGAGACAGCAACTTGTTGGATCGATAAAAAGCTTTTGAAAGGTTTTTTTTTTGTGTGTGAGTGGAATTGCCACAAAAGAACAAAATAAAAGTGTAAAAGGTACCGGGCGAAAAAAAAATATCAAAAGAAATGGCGGCATATTTGGGGAATGGAGGGATAAAAACACATTAGAATGCGACGGCATAGAAACAAAGTTAACAAAACAAAAAAGAGAGTGGTGGTCCATGTCTATATATACATAGATGCATGCAGCAGCTAGGCAAAACTGGATAAAAGAGTGAAGTCTGGTAAAAATGGCATGGCGCATACTACTCACCAGTGGGTCGGCTTTGAGTTGGCGGGTGTGCAACACGCTGCGTTTGGTCCGTGCGTGTGGCAGAGCATGGTGCACAAAGTGGTAATCGTGATCGGAGCCGATAACCTGCAACGAAAGAAAAAGCAGAACAAAAAGAGACATTTGAATGTATTACAATTTTTGTAGCCACGGTCAAACGGAACAATGAACTGCGCACGACAGTCGTGTATATTCGAATTTCTCGGAAGGAAATGGTCGGCGAAATTGTTACTAGATTATTGGGATATTTCTAGGTCGTTGCTAGGGGTCGCTTGCAGGATGTTCGTTCGATTGCCTTCACCACCGGAAGGCTAAAGACGGGAGAGAAGATTGATCGCAATAATCAAAAGGTCAGCGCTAATAACTTGTTCGATCTGGTTTGCTTCGACGAGTAAATGTCTTGGAGGTTAAATGTTGTCACCTGAATTAAGTAATCTGTTGCGAGGGAAGGAATTTGTTTTTTCGGGAGAAGCTGCTCACGAAGCTTATCGACTTGTTATCGAGGGGGATTGCATTTTTGATCAGATGCCTTTTAATCTGGAGGTCTCAACTCGTTCGTGCTGTAGGCGATGACTTTGTCTGACTTTATTTATTCAAGACTCAAGTGCATGCAGTCATCAAGACTTCGTCATCGGGATTAATGCACATGAACCCCCTCGTCCCCACCCACGCTGCTTTTTCCTGCCGTGCTCACGGGGGGAAGCACGCATCCCGTAGGCGGAACAAACCCACGCATATGAAAGGGAAGAATTGTTTTTTCCAACATCCGCATAATTGCTGCTCACACTTTTCTTTGACGTTTCTGTTCATCGGAAGAAATATATCGCCAGTCACGTTATATCTTTATCGGTCCCTTATTTCGGTAGTTGTTCGATGACTGTAATCTGGTGGCCATTGGAAAGCTTATCACGCCAAGTAGAAAAAAGGAATATTGCCAAACACGCACAGCAAATCACTGCGCGAGTCGAACATTGGCCAGGCCAAAATGGTTACATCGGTCGAAAATCGAGGTCAAGACCAGATGACGCTCAATTTGTTTTGCCGCCGTGTCCGATGTGATCGGGTTAACGGAGCACGGCGGCAGCGGCGACTGATGGTCTTGACTGAACTAGATAGTCTTTTCAATCACCCACATCCCACAGTTATATTCCAGCAGCGTGACTATGTAGGCCTATGAGCGGCCCACATTCAATAAGAGGCTCAAGGGCTGACCCCGTGTTCTTTATAGCCACCAACAAATCAACCAGACAGGCCACTATACTATCTATCAGGTTATATTTTCGCGAGAGAAAAAAGACCAGCAGCAGTGGCTGATGGAATCAAATAGATAAGAAAGTAAAAAGAAGAAAAAGAACGACCCAATGGTTTTTGTTTGTTTGTTTTTTGGGGGGTGCACGACTGTTGTGTTCCCGTATCGATTTCTCCCGACTGGATTCGGTTCTCTCAGTGGATGTATATACGTGCTGCTGTGTGTATATAGGCCCATATATTTACGTGGAGAACTTTGAACTGTTGCGTGCGACTCCCATAACGTATAAAGTTTGATTACTCGCTTCAATGATGGTGCAATTTTATGTAGCGTCTGGAGAGTGAGCAAAACATCTGTGCTCTCTAATGTTATATAGTGTGTGACAGCTATTGGTGCGGGGGATTGAGATCAATCGTTGGGATATGTGTCCTGTCCGTCAGCATATGACGCGTTGGGAGGCGAAACCGAAAGCCATTTTCCTTCATCTTTTGGGCGCAGTAGAGAATAAGGAGCCGATGCATCGATTTTTCGATATGGTCGTAGTGTTACTAGGGAATATAAGGCGAGAGATTCGAGCTTCGTATTGCACACCTTAGTAGCACTTATAGTATTACCTATTACTGGGTGCCGAAACTGCTTTCTATTTCTTTTTTCTCGTGCTATATACAATGTACCGTTTCCGTTGCTTTCTGTAACTGGATGCGGGAAATGAGTTATTGATTTTGCAGTGGTGACGGTGGTGTTCGATTTGGTACGCCACCCTCATGTACATGTATATACACACCCTCTTTTTTTGGGGAAGGGATGTTTTTGTTTGCGGTGAATGTCACAGTGCTGCAGCCAGGATGAAACGAAGGATCCTGGGAGGACCACAATGCTCCTTGCGTCTATTGTACCCAAGCAAATGTGCAGTATTAGGAGCAGCGGAACGTCGCGAGAAAAGAAAGATGGCGTCGTGTGTCGGGTGTGTGTTTCTCGCGTCTATTGCGCCGTTCACACTCTGATGGTCTCGCGTGGATCGATGGTGGGGAGGAAGCAATATGAGAAGAGAAGATAAGAGAGCGGAAGAAGGTTTTGGGTGGGGTGGAGAAGACGAGAGAGAGAAAAAAAGGGATGGAGAACACGGGGCTGAGATATACAACTTTTAGTGCTGCAGAGAGCCGAGGGAGGAGCTACAACCCGTCCACCAACATCAGGATCGATGTTGTTGATTCAACCGGATTCAACATTTTCCATTCACAATCTCGTCGATTTATTAGAAAGACATTCTAGCCGCATTTTGCAGAGGGGAATCTAATCGATAGTTTAGATAGTAAAGAAAGATTTGATAATATTTACCGATCCCCAGTTTTCGAATCCATTGCGGCGAGCTATCAAGTCAGCCTGCTGTCGATCCTGTACGCCGCGGAGCTTGACTAGAAACGAGTTGGTAAAGACTTGGGGCAGGGATGAACCGAATCGGCTAGCGGTGGCTGGCGGTGGGGCTGAAGATGATGCGACAGTGACCAGGACGACGGTCAAGCTGGCCAGCAGTAGAGTGCAGCAGACTGACGGCGACGTCCCGGCCTTGCAGGAGCGTGAGGTCGCTCTTAACATGGCCCGCGGATTGGAAACCTCGCGGACGGTTGGAATGTTACCACCCGTTTTGTTGTCTCGACTTTCTGACAAGTTGCTGGCCTCTGAGCGAATCAACCGACGTCCTCTTCGACTTCTGGAACGAATTGGCGGAATTTTTCAAAACGCGTGTTTCTCTTTTTCACCATCCGAATCTGTCGCCCCAATCGAAAATAGCCAATAAACCCCAAACAGAACGGAATCGATCGTCACTTTTGGATCGCACTGGGATATTGTTTGTTTTTTTAAAAGAACAGAACGGACCTCAAGATATACCACCCCTTTTCTTGCTGGTATCTTGGACTTTTGAGGTGGGGGGGTCCGGTCTGCTGACTGTGGTCTCTTGACACAGCCGAATAGGACGGCCGCCTTTGAAACGCACGAGCTGCCGGTCCAACGGAGAAAAAGGGAATGAAGTCTTTGACTTGGATTCACTCCGGGTTACACCACTACACACTGGATGACGTGTTAGCCGAAAAAGGGGGCGGCATCCAATGGGGAGGGACTTGTTTCCTAATGTCGCTCCTACTGGGATCCTCCTCTTGAACGATGGGTGTCTTTTGCGCCTGCTCCCAGTGGTTCATGCTTTTCCGAGTCCCTTGTTTTTTTTTTCCCCCATTTTCTTTTTAAAAAAATACAATAGACTGCGAAGCATCACGCCGGCAGCCCTGGCCGTCCCGCCCCGCGAGACTAGATCCTTTGATTGAGGCTGCTGGGCTGGCCAACCGAGTTGGCTAAAACCTCTGTGATGCGACGAGGATCAATTATTGCATTTGTGCCAACTGCATCCACAACACTGTAGATAACACAGTTGACCTGAATACTTTTAAATCACGGACAAACCAACCATTTGAGAGTTCCAAGAAATTGGAGAACCCCAAAAACATTTAAATTCTTTGTAAACTATTACATGCTGACTATTTAGATGATCCAATTAATTTTGTGGGCCCTTAATTCTCTCTTAATTAGTACAGACTTATTTTGAAAATACTGCGTTTCTACACGAAGCTTTATCCCCGCACTACAGCGGATTACACACTCTGATTGTCTCTTGCTCGTTGGTTGTTGTCTATACTTTGGTTGTTTGTTGTTGTTTTTTGGTAAGGCCTAATGATGTGGTGCCTGTCTGCTATAGGCGACGAGTTTGACGATCGATCGATGCCGGTCGATCGGAAAACGATGGGAGATTCAGAGAACCGGCATCATCATCGATATAGAGCTGCTAATCACAAACGTCGACCAGCGATTACTTATACATTTGCGATGATCTCTGATGCTTGTCCTTAATTTCTGCTTGCGTCAGCGCAAATGGCGAAGAAACTTTCCTCTCCCAACGTATATAATGAGTCGACTAACGGCGTACTTCCTTTTATTTTATTTTGTGAACCCTACACAACAACAAAGCCATTGCTGCTGCCGTGGTAGCAGCTCCTTTTTCTGACGTCGAGTGTCATATATTCGGATATACTATTCAGCTGATTATCTGAATGATCCATCTACGGGAAAAGGTGCTGCTGTACCGAGTATAAAGTCGTCAGGGAGTAGACCAGTCGCCATGACGAGCACGGCTGTCATATGGGGCTGCCACGAAATTATAGTGGCGCAGCAGCAGGTTCATTGCAGCACAACAACTCGTCTCTGCTACTACTGACTAAACATGAATACAAATCTATCATGTCAATCTAGACTGTGCAGCGTAGTGTGTACAGTGAACAAAAAAAAGACCGTCTCGAATGCGGGTGGCTCTAATTTATGGAGGATCTGCTGCTGCTGCCCTCGTAAATGTTTAATAGCCCTGGTTACCGTGAAAAACCCCGTCTGATATCCACGCGGATAATCGACACACACACACACGGAGAAGTGAACACGGTTTTTGAAAATCGACAAACGTCTAGAGCAGACTAGGCTCTAAAGAACTGGGGGATAAAAGTTTTTCCAAAGCAACTATACTGTGGGCACACACAGAGTGACACCCCGCCTCGAGAGGTTTGCTGGCCGCTCCTCCTGCACTTAGAGCCTCCTCCTATGGGTAACTTGTGTCTCTACTGTTTGCACGACCGACGTCACCGTTGACGTCACGGCATTGATTTCTCAACCTCCCTTTTTACCCCCGCTTTGCCTCCTCCCATCCACTTATCCATTCCCGAG
Organism: Daphnia pulex; assembly: GCF_021134715.1. Lineage (NCBI taxonomy): Eukaryota > Metazoa > Arthropoda > Branchiopoda > Diplostraca > Daphniidae > Daphnia > Daphnia pulex. Next base: position 2,165,114 of record NC_060020.1, on the reverse strand, counting down.
CTTCCCGAGACACTCGGCCTTAGCGCGCCAGCCGAGTCCATCCACTAGTATGTGTGTCTTATTGCAATTCTCCCTGACTGCTGGTGAATATAACCTATGCGCCTCCATATAGAGTTTATATACGTACCACACACCGCACGTGCATTTCACCAGGATAATGGATGTACATAAAAGAGCTGGAATCCAAATGAGGTGCGGGAAAGAGATGGAGAGATATAGCATAAATAAAATAAAAGCTCGTGAATCAAAAAAAGAGTTATTTTAGAAGTCTGACTGTTTTAATAGTTGATTCGAAAACTTGGGGCCTTCCATGCCTTCAGGGAGGGTTCTAAACTGCTCCGACTATTTTTAAAAGTAAAAATAAAAAGATTGCGAGTGGTCGAGAAAATTTAATCTGGGGACCGTGAGAACTTTTGAATGCTGCGAAAAACTTTGGTTTCTTATTTTTTCTTATGTATTCTGAGCTTAATAAGGTTTTTTCGGGTTTTTCATATGGATCGAGTGTCTTGAGGGAGATTGATTTCCTTCTAGGAATATACTGTAGTGTTTTTGTTGCTGCTAGGAGGAATCGATAGTGATTCGATTGAAAAGAAATGTTGGCCCATAGAATAATCTGAACACAAGAGCCATGTTTTCTCAGTAGAGTAGAAAACTAGAAGTAGTAGTAGTAGAATGGTATTGACGTGCTAGTGCCTACTGCGTGTGGTAATGGCGGATATCTCTACCGCTGCAGCCGCTGCTGCTGCTGTTTCCGAGTTGTGTCGTCGTCAATGTACTGACTAGACTATACAATCAAGGCCTCTCGGCCTGGTATCGATTTGGGGGGGGCCCCATATAGCCTTAGATGTACAGCGCGCTGTATAGCGTATAGATTGCGCGATATATAGAACGCAATATAATGCGCGTTTTCTCTACTTACATCCCTATCTTGCACACACTCCATTATCAGGCGGCAGTATAGGAAAGAAGGCTGGCGTATACACAGCGTGAACAACACACACTGAACGGTAATGATTTATCGATATGGTCTGCTGCTGTGGCAATAATAATAAGGCTGACGGGGATCCGAGCTTCGACTCTATATGGCACTCACCCAGCGGGTTGTTTAGAAAGAGGCCAAGTCCCCCCCCTGCATATTTAAAGATAAACAGGGACGACGCCCGTGCAACTTTGTTATCATTACCACTGCGACGATCTATAAATCCATTGCTGCATTTTCTTTTTCTTGACGTAACTCTTGGCTATCGGCCTTCTTTTTTTGCCCACGCACTCGTATCTGATATTGACCTGTTTATTTTTATTCTCAAACTTGTTGAAAGAAAATTATATTGACAATTGAATTTTGCTGTTCGGAGAAATGTTGAGAAGAGAAATGCGTCAGACTCTAGAATGAACACAGTTGCTGCTGCTGCTGAGGGATGTAATGAATTAATGATGCATTCTCAATTAGGCGCTCCATCCGTGTATAGTAGAACACGTCGGTGGATAGCTGGGCAAAAAAAAGGAAGAAAAGTCGTTCAGCATTTGGTCGGTATGCGGGCCTTTCCCGTCTAGAACTAATCGAATCTATATGCCGGACAGGGCCACATGCATGATTGACTCCTTCTTGTCCGCGTCATACAAAAGGAGACGGCCAGAAAATGTCTACAGCCAAAGCCTTTTTTTTTTCTCCCCGTTATTTCCATTCAATGTGACCGGTTTCAACTTTCAGACTGCTGGATCTTTTCAGACATTTCTTCGCCTTTTCAATCAACGGGGTACAAGTCAGGTCAAATCATTCAATTTGATGAAAGCGGAGAAAGTTTTTGAGAATGATTAAACTCTCGCGCAGCGTGCCCATCTTTTTCATCTACTGCGAATCTTTCATCGATCCGACAATGGAGATAAATCAGATGACATTTTAAAATATAAAGAAAAGGGGCAATTTTTTTTTTAAATTCACCAAGTGGGAAGTTTATTTCTAGAAATGAACGATCGGTAGTTATTCAAACTTTACCAGGACGTAATAGAATGAGACTGATAATGCAGTTCATGTAATCAGCTGTTGAACTTTTAATCGATCTCTGTTGCTGCTCTTTCGCTGGCGAACTTTGGCATCTCTCGAATTTTTATTTTTTGAACAAAGAATAGATTCCAAAATCCGTTTCACTTTTTGCCGCTGCGCCATAACCGACTGAATATGGACAGATGTGTACTTTTGACTATCTAGCCCGCATCATTCTGTATTGCGGCCATTGTGGCAATGGCTGCTATTCCCAGAAATTCAGAACAATTTGGCGTTTATGTATACCTCCGTTCAGCGTCAGAACTGGCCTAAAATGCTGCAACTATGTGAAAAGGGGCTTTTAATGGAACTTGTATCGATTTGTATCCTAACAAAAGCAGAATTCAATAGTATTCCCAATACAACACCTTTAAAAAACGGGGAAATTTTTAAGCCGAAAAGAAGTTAAGGGACGGTAGTTTGTGTAACCGTTGCATCTGGTTCTATTTTTGATTGACGGTGACACGTAGAAAATAAAAGTTCAAACAAAATTGAATTTGACTCTTTCCATTTCCGCGTCCAACGGCGTTAATTTTAAAATCAAAAGCTTATAGACGCGGAAGAGATAAGATTTTGTCGAGTACGTCATTATTGAGATTCTCTCAGACTGACATCAATTTTTAACTTATCTGCAAAGGTGGCAGAGGCTTGCGCAGCTCAAAGTTACGAAAACAACTCAATAATGGAGATGCTAGAACTTTAGCCATGACTTACTTACCTTCTGGTTCCTGAATCGATAAACAAATAGTTGGGGGATCAGCAGGCAACTGCTGGCAACCTGTTCAAGATATTGACTTGGATTTTGTCTGGCGTGTGTAACCTATGGACTCTGTGATAGAAACACGAATCGAATGACATCCATTCCGCCTTCTTATCGATGTTCTTTGTTGGGGTTTACTGATAGAACACGGCCGCCAGACTGGCCATCTCAATGACGGAGGCGATGATAGGGTTTACATCGCGAAATAGTAAGAGACGCCATATAAAAAGGCGTCCGTTTTTTCCCTTTAGTCACTTCATTCGTTGCAGCAACTCGAAAAAAAACGGCCGAAATGTTGAAAGTAGCCATCGCTTGTGCTCTCCTCTTCGTCGCCGTCTCGGCCACACCTTACAGGGATTGCGGTAATTCTTTGAGATCATTATTGTTTTGTTTTTCACGCCAAGGATCATAGTTGAGAGGAAATTTCTCCATTTTTAATTGATTTGGCTTTCTTCGCACGATTCAGGATCGACCGCCGCACTGACCGCTGTGCGTGTCCCGGGTTGCAATGCCTTGCCTTGCATCGTCTACCGTGGAACTAACGTGACCGTCGAGTACGACTTCACAGCTGGTGTGTTCAAAATAGTCGATAATATTTTTATATATTGACCGACTAACGGTTGACTTTTATTCAGTTGATCCATCCAACACACTGACGACCGATGTTAAAGGCGTCATCAGCGGAGCAACTCTCCCTTGGTGAGCTGTTAATTAGACGCAATGTCGATTTCAAAGAGCTTTTTCATTAACAGACATGTGATTGATGTGTAGGCCCGGTCAGTTCCCTCCTGCTTGCGAAGATGTGAAAGTTGGTGATTGCCCAGTGGCAGTGGCCGAACCTATTACCATGGCAACTGTTCTGGTCTTATCCCCTGCCTTCCCTTCGGTAATTATTGCCGCCAAAGAAATATCGTTCTTTTTTTAGTTTTTAGTTCTTTCAATCATTCGAAACTTGTTTGTAGGTGAACGCAAAGGCAATCTGGACCCTCCGTAATGATAACGACGGTCCTATCGTCTGCTTCGAAGTTACTGTCACTCTTCTTTAAATTTTGTATCTCTACAAACAAAATTGTGGATTTAAAAAGAAAACTAAAATCCAAATGAATAAATCATCGTGAAATTAAATGCAGTAATCAGTGCTGTTTTACTAGCAAACTACACTTAATATATATAAATGTGAGGCTTGATGGTAATTCAATTTGAAAAAGAACAATTTCCTTTTGTTTTTCTTTCGTGTTATTGAGATTGAATTATTTTCTAAGAATTCATCGCGTCGGGTTTCCCATTTAGCGTGTGATAAAGGCGTCACGTCGTCACGAAATTATCTGTTTCTCTCTTTGAAATGGTATCAACTTTCGCGGATTTTCCATTGCGTAATCTCAGTATTAGTCAGTGGTTGAAATGTTATCAGATGAAGATACACCATATGAACTGATGACCACGCAGAACAACGCAGACTAAACAGTCCGCGAATGGAAACCATCGAATTCATAGCAACTTTCTGGTGAACTTGCATATAAAAGCTATGGCGAAAAATAAAATTGGATGTCAGTCAGACTTGGTTCTTAGCGCTGTTATTCCGTCTTCCATTTCTGTCTCGATTAATTCCAGTTCTCTTTGTGATTGAAATTATCACGATGGGCTCGTCGATGAAGTTATTCACTTTTACGTTTGTATTGCTAGCCTTAATCGAGCTAGGCTTCGGAGGTATTTGTCGTAATCCAGGGTCTTATCAAGGTTATGACGTATCCGATCAATTTGGTGGAAACCGAGGTGAATGCGTATCCTTTTATAAGGTGAACACTTTCTTCTATTTATTTGTCAATTTTTTCTTCGCCTAGACGCCTACTTACAACACACTTATTAATTAAGAAGTCTTAATTATAGACGTGTTCGGGAGATCATCGTCACACTTCGTCGTGGAGAAGAGGAGTACAAGTGAAAAATAATAGAAATATACCATACGGTACGGGAATAGCATCTTTCACAAATGGAAATCGTTACGTCGGGAGTAATTGTAACAGACCGCGTCCTTGTGGTCACGTTGCGATTTATGTTGGTCAGAATTCACAGGGGATCCAAGTCTGGGATCAATGGTCTGGAAAAAGTGTTAGCCAACGTACACTTAAGTTTGGTGGAAAGGGCTCAAGTAACGATGGAAATCAATTCTATGTCATCAACTAAACTGGTTTCCATTAAGATGTCTAAACCCAAGCCGACGAAAATGTTGTAGACCATTTATCTTGTAGTCGTTTTACAATAAGCTGAACTCGGGAATCCAAAGGATAGTGCATTAGTGCAATGACTGTCATCTTACCTGCTTATGTATAGTGTTAAAGAATATAATACATATGATAGAGCATTGAATAATGAGGTAAATTTTCAACTAAACTTTTGAAATTGTATTCGAGTTGCCATGTCCGTTTGACGCGCAATATATACTACCTTCGTCAAATTTATGTGTACTTCAAATGTCTTCATGCTTTTTTAAAGAAAACTTCCGGGTGCTCAAACAGAAAAAAGTAATGATTTTTTAATTGCAAATTTTTCTCACCAACAGTGGCGAAATTCTATTATATTTCAGCTGCGCAGACATTACTTTAGCTGCGCCTTTTTATTCTCTGAAAAAAGGCAAAAGAGTCAGAGAAATGAAATCATCAATAAAATTTTAATTTATTTGACTAATTTTGTGCCTTTAATTGCAGTTTTATTTAAATTAAATTAAATTTTTATTGTAGTTTCTAGTTTGACACTGACTTAAATTCAAAAATACTGTAGGTTGTCATGAATGCAGACAGACGCTTTTGTCGTCTGCTAATCTTCACTTCACAAAAAACTTGTTTACATTACATAAAAATTCGTCTCGTATTTCGTACCTCGTGAGATAACCGGATCGATGGGGGACAGCACTAATAAAGTAGTCTGTGTTTTAACCTTTTTATGTGGCGTATTTGTTGGCTACAAACTGAAAAGTTGGCGGATTGATTGGCTTAAACACCGAAGAGAGAGACTCGCCAACAAGTTACTAGCAACTCAGAAGGAAATTGAATTGTTGTCCAAATCTGATTAAGTCAACTGTTTAAAACTCATCTACATTTTTTTTTTGTCATGAGTAAAGTAGAACCTGTTGTAGTGATTCATGGAGGGGCCTGGGCGATTCCAGAAAAAATTTGTGATGCTAGCAGAAATGGGGTCAAATTGGCTGCTAGAAAGGCTTATGAAATTGTGAAAAATGGTGGCTCAGCTCTTGATGCTGTTGAAGCTGCTGTGATTCTTCTTGAAAATGAACCCGTCTTTGATGCTGGGAAAGGATCATGTTTAAATGCTGCCGGGGAGATTGAAATGGATGCTTCTATTATGGATGGCACTTCCCTTAAAGCTGGTATGTACGTCTTACATCTTACATCTTTTTCATTCTGTGTTAAAGTATTTTAATTTTTCTAGGAGCAATTGCTGCAGTGACTAACATCAATAACCCAATTAGTTTGGCTAGAATGGTTATGGAAAAAACCGATCACTGCTTGCTTGTGGGGGAAGGAGCAAATATGTTTGCCAAAGAATGTGATGTGCCTAGTGTGGATCCATCAACTCTAATTACTGAAGATTGTCTGGAAGAGTGGAAAACATTTCAAAAGTATAAAAGTGCTGTCGATTCTTTGTTTAACAACCAGTGAGTATTTGACATTTTATGAACTGTTGGAAATTAGATGATAATAATTCATATTTTAGAATCAACTCGTTGACGATCGGACATGACACGGTTGGGGCTGTTGTTATGGATTGTAATGGTCGAATTGCTGCAGCTACATCAACTGGCGGCATCACTGGTAAAAGGGTGGGTCGAGTTGGAGACAGCCCTCTAATAGCTACGTGATCCTGGCGATTAATTTTTAGAATTGTTGCTCAATGCATTTTTAATAATGATTTTCAGGTAGCGGAACCTTTGCAATCGATGAAATTGGCGGCGTGTCCTGTACTGGTCATGGGGAGTCTATTATAAAGATATGTTTAGCTAAACACGTAATCTGTTTGATGGAAAATGGTAAGAATTTACAATGTATTGAAATGTAGCAGATAAATACGGTAAATTTTGTTCATGTGCTATTAGGAATGAACGCTCAAAATGCTGTCGAACAATCCCTTCAATTTATGAATTCAAGGGTAAAGGGAGCAGGCGGTGCAATTTGCATAAGCGCTTCCGGTGAAGCTGCTTTTCACTTCACCACGGAACGTATGGCGTGGGCAATCGCCAAGGCGAATGTCTTATCATGGGGCCTCGACCCAAATGAACACAACACGGAAATGATGTCGTGAAGAATAGCTGCCATCATCTGCCTTTGACAACTAAAGTTAGTGCAAAATTACCCAGACAATTTAGGTACGTGGTGGAATTCAGGGCTGGGCTCAGTTTCCCTTTCTTTTTTAAATTCCTATTGTGAAATCGGGAAATTAATATAGTGGAAAAAAATATCTTTTCGTTTACTGTGGCCTTGAAGTTGTATAGTCATGTGTCAATTTTAAGCACATGCTTTCGTTGAATTTGCCGTCTTAATATGGCAGTGTTTGTTTTAGACAAAAATATTAACATTTCGAATGGCCTTGTGTTACATGTGGTTTTAGAATGGACTGATAACTAGGCGGCCTTCAGATCAAAGAAATCGACTAAAGGCTCTGTCGGTCGATTCCCTACTTAGATATTCATCAAGGTTGAAGGTACCCGTATCCCGGGATACGGTCCTAAGACTCCTAACCGTGATTTTTAGCCATGTATCAACTATCAAGTATCAGATTGGTAGTTAGAACAAAATAAGTGGTTGAAAGAACTGGTTGTGTCTGTTTGCAATGGACTCGTCAACTCCACGGAATTTCTCGTGGTTGGAGGATGGTAAGATTGCCGCCTTGGCTTTCCCTGATAAGCGCGAAGATTTGGAATTTCTTGCCAATCAAGGCATTCGATATCTCGTTACTTTGACCAAAGAATCGAAACCACGCGTGGAAGAAGTTCCGGCATTAATTGGCATTAACATTTGTGTTGATGATTACTGCACTTTCACGTTGGAGCAGGTTCAACAGTTCATTTCAATTTGTGAGAAGGCTTTGGAAAAAAAAGAGGTACTCGAATTATTCATTTAAATTTTGAAGTCAAACTTAGTTGGATTAAAGGCCTCTAAAATGTCCGCAACGCTATCGCAGGGTGTTGCGGTTCACTGCCGTGCTGGGATTGGGAGGACTGGAACCCTACTTGCGTGCTATCTTGTGAGATTTAAACAATTAAAACCAGAAGAAGCTATTCTGCATGTAAGAACTGCGCGACCGCACTCGATCGAAACGCTTGAACAAGAGAAAACCGTCGCTGATTATTTTAAATTTTTGTACCTAGAATAAGCCTGTTAAACACAAACGAATGAGACGTTAACTCTTTACTATGCGACTAACAATTTTTTTTGTAGAATGTGGAATGTAAGTTGGTGGGGGGGGGGGGACAGCGGCTTTTGAAGCTTTCAAGTTTGAAGAGTGTACGTCTCTACGATGCATTTTAGATAGGGCGCCTACCGGTACTTTTTGATGACTAAAGCATCGAACTTTGATACTTACACACCTCTTATCGAACTCTTAAAAATTCACTGTTGGAAACGATGTTGGGGAACTTGTTAGGTAATTTGTAATTGATTTCGTAACATTTTCGCATGCTATATATCTTGTCTTCGACGCTTTTTTTTTCATCTTGACTTACGACATTTGCACGAAACTTGCCTTAATTCATTATTGAAATTTTTTATTTTGAGATTAATTAATAATTATACATATTTTTTTACTGTTGGTGAGATGCAATACTACCGCAATACTAAACGTTGAAATCTGGCTGTATAGTTTGAAATATAACCGAATAATGTTATCTGTCAAAAGAAGCCTATTCAGATAAATATTTGACGATTCGTCATGAGCGGCGTTCAGGCGCTTAAACTTGCTGATGGGAAGTGCGCATAATTTTAATGAAAATGACTTTGCTTTCTATTTCTGTCACCTTATCCCTATCATAATTTTTTTAGATTATTTACTATTCTGAAACAAAGTAAAGGTAAGTACAATAATCTTAAAAAACTAGAGCACATAATACTATTTTAAATCAATGCATACTGCGCGGTCATAAATTACCTGAACGATTAATGTAGCATTCTCTTCAATTTTCCTGTTTTATCGCCAAGCATTCGCTGAAAAATTGTAATGAGTGTTAAGATTACAGTTAAATCCTTAGTAAAGAGACACCTCACATACCGTAATAAGGTGCTGCGTTACACTCAACGTTATTATGGATTTGAAACAGAAACGCTAATGTCAAAACATAAATTGACACGATTGATGCTTTCACCCAGGAAACATAACGAGATTGCCCTATTGAACTTTGTGAACTCCTATGCTATTACGAGTGGTCCAGTGATCCATGGAATACGGAAGAGATAATAGTTTAAAAAAAACGTGTCTAACTTCCGCGTGTCATGGAGAATAATACAGAGCTGTCAGAATGATACCGATGACGTTCAGCGATAAGTTCTATCAAATTTTGACGTTCTAGTGAGGAGCGAATTGGTTCCCGAATCGATAAAACTGTGACACAACTCACTTAAGAAATTGGCCCATTTTAGACATTACGCCAAGTAAGTAACTCAAAAACAGACACGAGCAGAAAAACTTCCGCATCCTTATCAACAATGTAATGTGCACTTTGCCGGCCGATGATCGGTATAAAATGAGAGTAATTATTGCCGTTACTTCATTCGCTTCAACCTCGAACGAAAACAACCATCGAAATGTTCAAGTTAGCCATCGCAGCCACTTGTGCTCTCCTCTTTGTCGCCGTCTCGGCCACTCCCTACAGGGATTGCGGTAATAGCTTTTTTTCTTTAAATTTTTTCTTTTTTAAAAAATCAATTTTAGTATTTAGTGACTCAAATTAGCACCGAATTATTTTTCCCTCTAAACTAATTTTCTCTTCTTTCTACGGAATTAATTAGGATCGACTGCTACATTAACGGCTGTTCGTGTCCCAGGCTGCGACGTTCTACCCTGTATCGTCTACCGTGGAACTAACGTATCAGTCCAATATGATTTCGTCGCAGGTATCTATTCTACATAATAAAAAATTAACTATTTTTGTGACTTACTAAAATGAAAAAATGCTAAAACAGTTGACTCTACCAACACACTGGATAGTGATGTAAAGGGCGTGATTGGTGGCGTTACTCTACCTTGGTATGCGTGATATTAATATAATATTATTTAGGCTATTAAAAATATGATTAATTTACTAACAATTAGGCCCGGTCAGTTCCCTCCTGCTTGTGAAGATGCAATTGTTGGCGACTGCCCAGTTACCGCTGGCGAGTCTATGACTATGTCAACTATTCTGGTGCTATCTCCGTCCTTCCCTTCGGTGAGTGTCACCTGGCTCTTGAATCTTGATTCACTAAACACTGCACTATAAATTGAAAAAAAGAACGAAAAATTTTACATTTGAATCTTATTAATTTACAGGTGAGTGCTAAGGCCATCTGGAACCTCCGTGACGATAACGGCAATCCTCTTGTTTGCTTCGAAGTTACTGTTAAACTTCTGTAATTGGACGTAGCCTAGTTTTGTCGAAAATATTGACTGATTTCTGAGTAATACGGCTCTGAATAAATTTCCTTGTAGTTCCTTGAAGCTGGCTCGTTTTTTTTTTGCTTTCGTTTGAATTTCGGTCACATTTTTTTGGCTTTTTTTATTTACAGTTCTCTCGATTGCAGTAAAAATGGCAACATTGTCTTTTTCGTCTGCACTAGTAGTTTGTTTGGAAATGGAAACGAAACGTGCGAGCGCGAATTGGTGCAAATGAATTAAACAGCCCACGCCTGTTACTGTTAGTACTTTGTACTTTTTAGATAAAATTATTTCTACATACTAGGATAATTGGTACAAGATTCATCTCTTTTCTATTGTCCGTATGGATAAATCATTTACGTGTGAGTACTGAGTTGATGTGTGACATGCAATTTTTTAAAAACTTCCTTTTAAATGTTGTGTACTTATGCTTGGTATGCCAATAAGATTTTTCTAGTTCATCCCTGTTTAAATATATTTTATTTTGCAGTGAGCAACAGCCCATCACCAGTGAAGAAATCTGGAAATGCTCAGCGGGCATTTGAATTAGCGGGTGAGTTGTATAGTCTTGTGCAACAATGGTACCTTTTAATATCCACTGGCAGAAACATCATAAACAACATTTTACAGCTAAAAGCTGTATCATGGTAACTACCGAAAATATAATTGACTTTTGCAGTTATTTTATTTATTTTGTTTTTGACTGAATAGGAACAATCCAGAACTTTCTGTGAGCAACAATGAATTAGAATCCCAATGTGATTTACTTGGATCAGTTGTTTGTGAAATGGTAATCACCGAATACTGAAATGTTTCTTGTAATTTCACTACACAAATATTATTCCAGGAAATGCTTCCCAAACAATTAGAGAAAATAAGAGATCAATATGTGGCACTAGAAAAACTTGGAGAACTGCAACAAAAGATGGGATCAAGTACAAGTGATTCTTCCACATTTGTTCTGTTTCTCACTTGGTCAACTTCTAAATTTGGTAATCACAACTCATTTTCAACATGTATAACAATGCTAATTTTTTGTTGATATGAATGTAGTTGCAGTTGTCACCTTAATTAAAGATGCTTTTGCCAAAGAGCTTCAAGTGAAAAAATGTATTGCAGAAAATGTAGCTCATTGCCAGCAAAAACAAATGCTTGACTTGCATAAAATAAGTTGGGTTCATCAAGTATATGTAACTCCTGATGTTAAACTCCAATTAGAATCACTTTTGGTTGAAACTGGTCAGCGCTGAAGGAAATTTAATTGCGTTTGAGGTATGAATATACATGGGCTATTTTGAAAAAAATTGCAGTCTTTTTGAAGTTTGTAATTGGATAATTTTAAGAATGTTAAAAATATCTTAGTTTAATAATAGTGGATACTGAGTCTGTTTATCTTCTTCCTTTCCAATAGTATAGTATTTATTTTTTAAATGTGTCCATGCATGTTACATCAAAATATCTTATTTATTTCCAAGCTAGCTAATCGTTGTAGGAGTGAATGAATGAAAAACAAATATATATCAGGTAAAACATTTTTATTGGAAGAAATGTTTCCGAAATTAAATATCTTTTGTATGGTTTACAGGTTATCGCGAAATTTTATTGATTTAAATAGTTTAAAAACTTATTTAAATCATTACTTCGGAATAGTTTCTCTATTGCAGAAATTGCCTCGATCTAATATATATATATTATTTAAAGGTCACACCCAAGACGTTCTATCTCTTCGGCAAAAAATTCCATATCATCGATAGTGACAGCAGAGCTTTGCAAAACAAGGCGGAAAAAGTTTGGTAAATTTCTCAACGGTTGATAGGTTATCATCATGCTGCCCTTTTTGATCATGCGTTCTTTGATCTTTGGAGCGATCTAATTATAGAAATCCAGTAAAATGATATAATTAGTATACTTCATTTATCGACCAGTAGCATCAAGTAAAGTAATGATTTTTTATACTTTGTGCAATTTTTCCTCGTAATCTTCGTCGTGCTGAGCTCCCTGAAGGCTCGGTGGGATATACCAAAAACAAACGTTCACAAATGGGGGCTCTTCGAGTACTAGTTGAAAGCCTTTGCGATTGCGGATAAATGAAGTGAAATAAGCCACATTTTCGAACAGTGTGTCTACATGCTTTTCCAAACCTAGACTTCCCTGTTTTTAACGTTAGAGAAAAAAAAATGATGGTTAAAGTAACTTACTAGTAATGATTGATTCAGTATCCCTTTTAAACGTATGTCTTTGGTAGCATAATCTCTTTCGGTAATCTATTAATCTTGTTCAAAATTTCAGTAGTTTGGTAAACAACGAAAAGTTGGCAAGAATGCAGAATGGGGTTTAAGTTTCTTTTCGATGTAGGTGAAAAATCTACCTTTGCTTGCCACATAAACCAAAACTTGAGAACATCAGCTCGCCTGCCGCACTGCAGATATTTGTCTCCCACGTCCCACTTGGGATCATAAAACTTATCTTTCTGAAACAAATAAGAAGCTGATGCGGAATTGGCCTCAAGCAAAAGGTCAGCATGGCGAGTCAGGAAAGTTGAACATTGCTGAGGCACTCCGAGCAATTTGTGTGGATTCCATGTGACAGAATCAGCTCTGAAAAGTACGAGTATTAGGGTTCTAAGTTTTTCCCTTCTAAATTTTTAACATTTACCGTTCGATTCCTTTTAGAATATGGCGATGCTTCGTGGACATTAGCGCCCCACCACCCCACGCCGCGTCTACATGCATCCACATACCAAACTCTTGACATATGTCGGCAATGCCATCAAGCGGATCAGTCGCGCCTAATACAGTGGTTCCTATGTATGAAGAATAATGTTTATAAGATGTTGGATTCTAGTTATCATTTCATATTTACCTGCCGTGGCAGATACCATGAATGGCCTGGCATTCTCATTTAAAGCACGCTGCACTTCTTGTCGAAGATGAACTAAATCCATTCGACCACTAGTATCCACATCTACCAGATAAAGATTCGACACACCTATTCCCAGAAGAAAACAAGCTTTCTTGATCGAATAATGAGCATCTTTGGAGGTCAGCACTACGAGACGAGGTGATCCAAATGTTCCCGTTTCCTTAAAAACAAGAAAATGTTTGCTTTTATGTTATTTGATGGTTTTATTTGTGAAAAATAAATGACTTACTTTTAGGCTAGGCATAGCGCGATGGCGGGCACATTGAATGCCGTATATATTAGCCATTGAACCGCCCGGGCAAAACACTCCGTCTCCACTACCGTCTGGGAATCCTACCCATCGTCGCATTTCACGAAGAATCTGGTGCTCGAGCAATGTGAAAACTGGAGCAACTTCGTAAGTATAAACGCTGGGATTCAACGAATCTGTGACCCATTGGGCTACAAGTCCGTATGGATCCAGACTAGTTTAATCATAAAAATGATGTAGTTTAGTTAATTAGGTAACTAAAACTTCGAAATCACCCATAATGAGTTAATATAAATATGTACGACTTTTTTTTTTTACCTTGAAAATAGCTGGTTAATGAAATGTGGATGACCTGTTTTCACGCTATATCGTACAACGTTCTTGATTAACTGAACTAGTGTTTCGTCAGACTGCGGATTCTTTGGTAGTTCTTTACCCAGTAAGGTCAACAAACTCTCTGGTTCCATCCATTCGATGACTAAGTTGTTTCGCGATGTTCCCTCAAACACTGCTTCCTTTAAAACAATATCCACGACTTTCCGTATGAATTGTTCGTGTTGCTCTTGGGAAGGTTCGGTTTGAAACCAGCCGATTAAAGCCGGATTTTCCATTTTGCCGTCTGATTTCACTTGATTTTCATTTTGCATTCTAAAAGAAACTGTGAGCGCGTTACCTTGATGTTGAGTTTCTGGCAGGCACTATACGACTGTCGATTTGTGTTTTAGGCACCTGGTAGTTTATATACTCCCATCGTTTTAGGATTAGGAGCCATCCAATTCTGATCGCAACGATGCGTTTGTGAACTGGGCAAGAGGAAAAACCAAAGATAATTAACCTTGTCCAAAGACAGGACACGCTCCAAACGAAGGATTTCCTTCGGAACCAATAATTTACAAAGGAAGACATCAATTGAAGATTTTGTCTTTATTTCACGGCGGTAAATCTGATATGATTGATTGTCAATTACTTCCGATCAATTAAGCCTTTTTATGGTCGGCTTTTTTTACGCAACATAAAAATTGCACTGTGGGGCGCACGCCGCTAGAACAGTGAGACTGATTCATTTTCCAAGGTAATTTCTTTCTTTTAATCTTATTCGACGATAAAGAAAGTCTAAAACCCAAATCCCAAACAACTTATCTGTTATCCTGTCTCTTGGTTTGTGATTCTTCTTTCTGCATAAAAAATTGACATAAAAAGATAGTCAATTGGAGCATCAATAAAGGTAAAAGGTGTGCTGAAGTGGCGTGATTTGCTAATTATAGACATTCTATAGACTTGTCCTGATTTTTCTCTTTATTCAACATTCTAACAAATTTTTATTTATCACTTTAAAAATTAGTCGTTAAGCTGAACATTGCAGTCGGACCTCGGACTTTTACCGCTTTAGCTGATTGCCTGATTGGCTGATTTGGCTCTTTGCTAACTCTTTGCTAACAAATAACCGCTGCTGCTGCTGCCTTACAGCCACAGGCAGGAAAATTATTCTTTTCTTCAGATGTAAGTTTAATTTTTTGTCTTGACCCCCAACACTTTCTGTTAATATTATAGATTTTTATGTTGAAAGAGTTAAGAAGTCTGAAAAGCTAACTAAAAACTTTGTGTATTTGTGTCATAGGAAAAGCTGCTGGAGTAATCTGGTGTTGATGCTCATTACATTCATTTCGTGCCAGATTGCCAGCTATTGAAAGCCGAAAGGCATGTCGAATTCAAGTTGAGCTGCTGCGTGCTGTCTGGACTCTGGAAGCAAGCAATCCAGCCGTTGCGTTCAGTCATTTGAACAGGAATCTAATGGCTGTCAATAGGTGGCTGTCAATAGTTGGCTGAAATGTCCACCAGGTAGCGCTAGTGTCTCCAGGGACGCATTTCGGCCATTTTGTTCCAAGACGTAGCAGAAATGGGTTGCTGGTCGTGACATTTCTCACGATGAAAATTGAAAGGGTATTTATTGTTAATTTCCTATTGTTATTGCATGTAAAATGTTGATGTGAAAATTTACAGGTGATTTAGCATGTGGAAACCACTTTGCCAAGTCATTCAACTCAGACTTGGAAGTGCCTGTACATTGCCGAAATGGCGTGCCTCGTGTGTCTCGCTGTCTGTTCTTAGGCGTATGTCTCATCCCATACAACAGCAAAAAGTAATTAGGTTAAAGTCTATTTTAGCCGACCAAAACCTTACTTAATTCTACTTTATTTTTACTTTATTATACTTAATTTTTTCCTTAATTCTCAATTATTACTACACTCACTTAATTTACACTTTACTTCACTTCACTTCACTTTACTTTACTTCACTTTACTTAAATACGAGAAATTTCACGTACAACCTCTCGTTCCCTACCGTGTAGCAGACTGGCATCCTGTCAATATTATTAAAACACTGTTGCCAAAAATTCATAATTAATACATAATAGTGAAATATTATTTAGTTTATTTATTTTCACATCGAAGCAATGTCGATTAGCACTGTGGTATAGCACTGGATTAGAAATTCATGGCTCAGTGGTTCAAATCCGAGATCAGGTGAAATATATAAATTAAATTATTTTTATTTTAAAGTAAGGGTCAATCAAGATTTACTTTACTTTTTATTTTAACGTTATATTATTTTATCCTACTTTATTATGAAGTTCATTGTGCCATATAAATACAGCTTTATTCAAATTATTACAGTTTACTTTATTATGATATAACTGTAAATGTTATTAAAACATTTTGCGTATCGAGGAAGTGTCGATTAGCGCTGTGGCATAGCACTAGAATTCTAACATAATGGTTGGTGGTTCAAATCCACGATCGATGAAAGTAGCATCAAATCATTATAAACTTTACTGTATTATTAACAACTTGTAAGTGGCAATCAAGTTGTTACTTTATATTACTATACTTTATTATTCATATAAAGGTCATGGAACTTTACTATATTATATCATGATGAAGATACTTTACTTTACTTTATTATGATTTTGACGTTTCATGTATACTTATAAGATAAAGTAAAGTATAGTAGGTTAGGTTAGGTTAGGTTAGGTTAGGTTAGGTTAGGTTATATTAATAAGTATAATATGGCTGAAAAATTTCGATGTTTGTTGGCTGTTTTCGTTAACAAATCATTTAGCGTAAAAAGCGTAAGTTGAAATGGTGGGCTTTTGGGGGACAATCTGGATAAAAATAAAAAAAAGGGGGGGTTGGGGGGGTCTCCCCCCCACAAAAAAAAACATTTTTACTGCGATTCATTGCCAAACACTGCACATTGATAAAAAATTTACTTTTATATTTAAGTTTATCATGTGTTGCGTGGAAAACTTATCAAATAAAATTTAATATTCAAAGTATAAGTATGGCTCAAATTGTGATGCATGCAACGTCTGAGAATTTCCGTAGCAGACGACACCTGAATTAGTTTGATTTTTGACGGTGGTAGTGCAACATCTCAGGAATTAGACGGGCGTATTTTGACTAGACTTTTTGTAGCTAATAACGACTCAGAAGTGTATCACAGATTGTTCGTGAAACCAAAAACTCGCCATCTTAACTGCAGAATTTGGGATTTGCTTTTACGAAGAAATCATGTTGATTCCTTAATAAGGGACATAGAGTTGTGCTGTTAAGTTCGTTTTGTATTGCGGCAATTGGATTACCTTTAAGTAAATAAAGTAAGTGGTATTTTTACTTTACCTATCTAATTCACTTTGCTTTACTTAATCTAGATAAGTAACTAAGCGGGAATAAGCCCGAGCATACCGTAAAAATATAGTTGTTTTTGGTTATAGTATAGTAAAGTATAATGAAGTATGGTTTGATGCTTTATTATACTTTATTATACCCACCCAAAACCCCTGTATTTCCTCGCTACGCTCGGGCTCATTCCCGCTTAGTTACTTTTCTAGATTAAGTAAAGTAAAGTGAATTAGATAAGTAAAGTAAAGTAAGAAGTTGGTCGGGTAAAATAGACTTTTACCAGTAATTATTTTGATCAAATGTCTTGCAAAAGTACCATAGATTTAACATTGACTAACAGATTTAAGACTTCAAATGTCTTGCAAAAGTATCATAGATTTAACATTGACTTTAACAGATTTAAGACTAGAGAGTAGACCAACTTGCTACGCTACTATAGAAATTATGAATACCTTGCCTTCGTAAGATTTTAGATCAAAGTTATTCTGTTGGACTGCGTAGTTTTCTGTTACCCTATGTATTCTTTTATATAATGAGTATGCATGTGTACACAGTTGTGTTTCTCGAAAATAATTTTCTTTTCTTGAACAGGTATAACAAACACTTCTTTAATGCTGGTGGTTACCTTGTTGCAGCCAAATGGTGAAAGGTGTGACGAAGACAGAGTGAGTCTTTGTATGCAGCATGCGGGTGCAGTGTAATCCAGAAGTTGCTGTGCTGTTGTAGCTGAGCTGTTCCATCTGGGTTCCTGACTTCAAAATTTTTGTGTTGTCGTTATGCCATGAAATTGCTCTGCCAGTATTATTTTGTGTTGCCGAGTTTAAAGTTTGATCTGTTGTCTTTTGAGTTTTCATTCAATCATGCAGTATACGACTGAGGCAACCTGATCAATGTCAGGTTTGAAACAGTTGAGAACTGCTAGATAAAACAAGCTTTCTGCACCAAACAAATAATAACTTGCATATAACTTGCATCATGTTATTATCGCGGTAGAGAAAGCGACAGGCCCCCCCCCCCTGGGGGCCACAGGAAAAATGTATATGATGTATGTAAAATATTATAAAAATAAATTTTGTATGCAATAAAATATTCGTATCAATCTTTTTCGCGATAAAATTTTTAAAATTTCGTGTAAGGGGAATTTTTTTAAATTTTTTTTCAAAAACAAAAGTCTAGACTTAGCAGAAATAATGGAAGGTGGACTTTGAATTTTTCTGAATTTTTCAGTTTGTTGGACTTTGATTTTAATGAGAAAATAATTTATAAAAAGGAGTTTAAATTTTATTGAAATGTAAAAATTAGTTTGAATATTTTATCAGTGTATTTGGCAAGATCAATAAGTTTACATATAGCACTCAGAAATATTTTCACACATCATGCAATTATCGGCAGGAGAAGGTATTTAAGGAGAAAATAGAAACATGTGATTTATCAATTAATCTTGTATTTCAGCAATCTTTCACAAATACAGAGAAATACTTCAGAACTTAGGTGTTTAGGTCGGAGCAGTGGTGATATAGTAATGAAAATTGCAAAATACATATGAACTTAAGTTTGGTAGTTTGGAGCAGGGCAATACTTAAATTCGTCGATGTAGTGAACTAGGCAGCGTACGTAGTTGTGTAATAAGCGGCTTCTTCGGTGTAGTACTTGGGGGCTGCGGTGTAGCGTAGGCCGTGGTGTAGTGAACTGGAGCATCAGTGTAAACGTAGTACGAAAGAGCAGCTTTGGTGTAGCAAGTCGGAACTGCGTAATACTTGTCCGCCTCAGTTGTGGTTGTGTAGATCGGGGCAGAGTAGTACTTTGCCGCTTCGGTGTAGTATTCGACTGTCTTGGTGTAGAAATCAGCGGAAGCCTCGGTGTAGCAGCTGGGAACAGAGTAGTATTTAGGAAAATCGGTGCAATAAGTAGCTGAGAACAGGGCAATACTTTAGAAGCCTCGGTGTAGTAGGATAGGCAGTATATGTAGTCGTGTGGTGTCATCCATCGCCTAGATGGTGTAGTAACTCAGAGCAGAGTAATACTTCAGGGCATCAGTGTAGTGAATCGGGGCAGCGTAAGTTGTGGTATAAAACTCCGGTGCTTTGGTGGTGTAGTACTGGAAGACCTCAGGGCAGGAACCGGTCGTTGCGTAAGTTTAGTAGGAAGGCGGCGACGTTGCGGTTTGATTTCCGCCATACCAAGGAGACATCGCTACACCAGCAATCAACCCAGCCATCAACTATACAACGCCCAACAGGAGCACGACGCCATAGTTGACTAAACAAAATAAATTGAAACATTAATATTAAATAGTAACAGGCATATTAACAAATAGAAAAAAATATTATTGATACAAAACTCAATGTAAAAATAAGAATATTTACCCATGATTGCGAATCGGTTACACGATGAAGAAAGCAATTGGTGGTCCTTTTTTTGAAGACTCCTTTAACGCACAGTAATACTTCGGGACGTAGGTGTAGTAGCTCGGGGAAGCCAGGTTGTAGTGTAGTACTTGAGCGCTTCAGTGTTGTAGTAATGCGGGGCCTCGGTGTACTAGGCAGGGGTAGCACACATAGACGTGTAGAAATCCGGTGCCTTAGTGATGTAGTACTTGGGAGCCTCGGTGTAGTAAACTAGGCAGCATACGTTGTTGTAGGCGGCTTCTTCGGTGTAGTACTTGTGGGCTGCGGTGTAGCGTAGGTCGTGGTGTAGTGAACTGGAGCATCAATGTAGTATTCCTGTTCAACGTAGTACGAAAGAGCAGCTTTGGTGTAGCAAGTCGGGACTGCGTAATACTTGGCCGCCTCAGTTATGGTTGTGTAGATCGGGGCAGAGTAGTACTTTGCCGCTTCGGTGTAGTAATCAGCGGGAGCCTCGGTGTAGCAGCTGGGAACAGAGTAGTATTTAGGAAAATCGGTGCAATAAGTAGATGAGAACAGAGTAATACTTAGGAGCTTCGGTGTATGAGCCTCGGAGGATGGGGCAGCATGCGTAGTCATCTTCCGTCGCCTTGGTGGTGTAGTAACTCGGGGCAGAGAAATACTTCAGGGCGGCAGTGTAGTGGCTCGGGGCAGCGTAAGTTGTGCTATTCAAGTCCGGTGCTTTAGTGGTGTAGTACTTGAAGACCTCGGTGCAGTAACTGGTCGTTGCGTAAGTTGCTTTTGGGTAGTAAGGCGGCGGCGTTGCAGTTTGGTATCCGCCATACCAAGAAGACATCGGTACACCAGTGGTCGACCCAGCCATCGATGATTCAACACACAACAGCAGCACTACGCCATAGTTTGCTAGACAATTAGCAATTTTAACATAAATATTACATAATAACAGGCATACATAAACAAAAGAAGGATTGATACCAAACTCTACGTAAAAGACAGAATATTTACCATGCGAATTGACAGACAGAGCGCTGCAGTTGTTGCCGTGTCGGAGATGCTCCCTCAACTGATTTACCTTCGCCTTTTCTCTCGCCTTTTATACGATTTTTTCTCACCCTCACCTCTTAAGCCTTGCGGTTATTTTACCTGCTTGATAATGATGCTACACGTGTCGTTCTCACCCAGCCTCTACTCCACTGCATGACACGTTTTACGTAAAGATCTCCGTGACCTTCAAGTGTGACTGTCCTTTCCTTTTGCAGGTCGGACGTTGCTGGGGATGGGTCTACAACAACCAATATCAAAATGAATACCAAATGGTTGTGTAAAACGTCTCGTTCTCACCCAACCTCTACACCATTGCATGACAAGTTTTACATAATGATCTCCATGACCTTCGAGCGTCAAGGACATGCAAAAGCTGGCCTTTCCTTCTGGAGGTTGACGTTGCTGGGGGGTGGGTCTACAATCAATAACCAATATGAAAATGAATACCAAATGTTTATGTAACACCAAGGGTTTGGAGAGGTCTCTCCATGCCCATGGTAAATGGTAACACGTATAATGTAAAACGTATGGTAACACGCATAAAATCATGTATAATGTAAAAATAAATGGCGTGCAATCAATGTGCGTACTGTAGTAAAAAAACGCAATTGGCAAATAAATAAACCAATTAAATCTGTCTTTAGAATCTGAACCTGACGGATGTCCGACAACGTTGCCCTAATGTAGCAGACAACTGTCGAGTGCAGACATATACAAACATACTAGCTTGAAAACTAGTAAGGTCTGGTAAGGTTTACAGTTTACTTACATTCCCGTGGTATTTTGATTAAAGTCATCTGCGTTTGTTAGTTGTTACTGTTTTCTGTATCGTTGGTTACCTTTGAGCTCCATATCAATGGCAGAAATACTTTTAAGTGAAGCTGAGAAAGCATTCATTCATCATGGTGTCCAGGTATAATTAAATTCTGTCGGTCTTGCCAGTAAAATTTTTTGGTCTGTAATACTTAAATCAATCAGCTCTTATAAAAATAAATTGTCCTTACTTAACAAAATTCAATTTTTGAAATATCCAAGGATGATTTACGATGTGATGGTAGAACAAGGCTGGATTATCGCCCTATAATTCTTGAAACTGGATTAGTTTCAAATGCCAGTGGATCGGCAAGGCTGAGACTTGCAAACTCTGATATTCTTGTTGGAGTTAAAGTAGAGCTAGCTTCCCCTTTACCTGATAAGCCCAAAGAAGGAAGGCTGGAGTTCTTTGTGGATTGGTCTGTTTAAACAATAAATATAAATAGAATTTAAAAGTTTTTATGTTAATAGTACTTTTTGTTAATTTAGCTCTGCAAATGCAACACCAGAATTTGAAGGGAGAGGTGGAGAAGATCTGGCAAATGAAATTTGTAGATTCCTTCAAAGATCTTATGCTTCAGGTGATACAATTAATTTATCTGAACTTTCTGTCTTGACAGGACAGCAATGTTGGGTCTTGTATGTTGACATATTGGTAATGCTGGTGTGATATTTCTACCAATCAACAATTTCTCATGAAATATTTTATGGCATTAAAATAGATTCTTGAATGTGGAGGGAACCTTTATGATGCAGTTTCATTGGCTGTGAAATCGGCTCTTTATGCAACACAAATTCCTTCTATTAAAGTAGCAACTATGGACGGGGATCAACCTGAACTGGAGCTCTCTGATGATCCTTATGATACCAAGAGACTGAACACAGAGAACATTCCTTGTGTAGTGACTTTGATGAAGGTTTGAAAGTTAAAGTTTTAATTTTGAAATATTTAGTCGAATACTGTGTTTTCACTTTCAGATTGGAAACCATTACCTAGTAGATCCAACACCAGAAGAAGAATGCTGCAGCTCTTCTGGTATTGTTGTGGCGGTCTCAGGCAATAAAAAAGTTACTGCCGTTAGGAAAATTGGCTCCGGAAGTTTGCATCCAGACAGCCTGGTGTCAATGCTCAAGGTTCGAAATTTTTCTATTCTTTACAATCCCGCAGTCTAATGTTTCTTGTTTGAGTAGACGGGAAGTGAAGTAGGCGCGGTGGTCAACACAATTTTGATGAAAAAGCTCCTAGAAGAAGAAACGTTGGAAGTATCCCAAAAAGTTGGCTTCATGCGGTAAATGTCTTTTAACACAAAAGGATATATAATTGAATATTTCAAAGGAATTCTTGCAATTACAAATTTCACGCGACATTTGTGTCCTGCTACTAAATACAATTTCTAATGAAATCATTCAACCATTTGTACGACAATTGTCATATCAGGTGCACGACCAAGCCAAAATAACACACGAAGGCCCCAAAAGGTGAGCCTCATCTGTGTTTTATCCCACCTGTTAAAAAAAATTCACTGAGTTATCACGTAAATGAAAGAGACATCTTAAAATTACCACAATCGCCAGTCAAATAGAAATTGTTGCAAGACTCCTTGTAGACGTTGACCAAATGAAGCACCAGGTACGATGAAAAATCCTCGAGTAGCACTTCTGGCCATCAATGTATAACGATCGACAAGACTGCCATGGTCTTTGGTTATTGCCCTAACTGTATTTATGTTCCTTTATAAAAAAAAGGAAAAAACAAAACAAAACATAAAATAAATCTGTTAATTTTAACTTAGAAAGCTGCCCTTAGTTAAAACCAGTAGGCTGATACAAATTTATCAATTTTGCTGCATCACACAGCTCTCTAAGGATTACAGCTTATTGTTAATTCAATATCCAGTATTACCTAATAGTTAAAAGCATTGTTCTTGGCATGGAACGAAGGTTATTCATGATCATGTCGAAACGCTGCCCCGCCATTTCTTGCATGTATTTCAAATCAGTTTCAGAAAGTTGATTTAAGTTGGATAAAGCGAATTTCTGATTTCCGATGGGTCTTTGAAGAAGCATTTCAGCGAAGAGCAAATAGTCTATACAAAAAAGACCGCGAAAGAGTTTCTTCGTTTTATCTTATTTAAAGTTTCAATTTTAAAACAATTCTTAAATTAACGTATTGATGCAGCAAAATTGAGAATCTGTTGTACGCTTCCTGACCTAGTTCTAGACCAACAGACCAACACTGCAATCAACTAAATACCTAAAAATGAGCATCAATTGAGAAGGCATGGCCCGGAAGCTATCCATCATCCTTTCATGAATTTCATCCATTTGAATTCGAATTGCTTGACGTTGTTCGGTTGTCATCTTCTGCCATTCTCCTACTTTCGGCCCCTTGTGATCGTAAAACGAAGCAAAGACCTGATTCACTGAATCGTGTTCAGTTGGCCATGGTGGCGCTGAAATATAGCGCTGTGACACGGCCATGCAGAACAATCGGTAATCTAGTCATAATACAAACCCATTCCAACTTTCAAAATTGTTACGAGAAAAAATTTGCCTAACGAAGTTTCAAATGACAACGGAAATACTGATAATAGAAAGAGAAACTACTAACCATTCACTCCAAGGGCAGCGGCATGATGCTTCATTCCGACGTGATCGTTTAGCACTATTGAAGACCACAAACGACAAAGAGATTTGCGAACAGTAGACGGAAGCTCTTCATATAATCCGTGATCCAGCAAAACTATCTGTGCGTCGCCTTTTTTCCCTCGACGAACTAAGACTACAAAGAGATAAGTAATTAGAGTCTCACTGAAACAACAAGAACCAATTCTTTGATTACTGTTTCCTGGGTGTGGATCAGCATGGACAAAACCAGTGTGAAAAATTTGTTCTGCAAACATTTCAACCAGTTTGTGGCTAACATCTTTTATTGAAAATCCTGCTTTTTCTAGACTGCCTGTATCACTCACTTTAATCCCATCGATAAACTCTGTCGTTAAGACTCGCTAAACAGTTAAAAAAAATTTATAATATACCCTAACGAAGTGAAATTAGTGCATATATTACCTTGCTAGTCAGATCCCAAACGACATCTGGGACATAAACATAAGGCAACGATGACAACTCTTTGGCACATCTTTCACCATTGTGTCCTTCATTGACAAAATCGAGTTCTTTACAAAGAGTACCCTTCAGATCCTGCATTAAATATACAAACATATCTTTAACCTTAATACATAATAGCATGATTTTTACTAGTTGTTTCGTTCGTACCTTGAGAACCCATTTAAATTCAAATTTTGGATGCATCCAACTGATCAGTTCTAGTAGCAATTCGATTGTAGCAATATCACCATTGAACCGATCCTGCAAGTCAATATACTGAACCTTTACAGCAACTTCTCTTCCATCTTTGCATTTGGCCCTAAACACCTGATCAAAAATTCTGATTATTTACACCTGTCCCTGCAATCTATGCAGTCTATTACTTAATCTATTACAACTTTATATTTATACTTGAGCCAAAGAAGCTGCAGCAATAGGTTCTTCATCAAATGCCTCAAATAATTCTTTATGGTTCTTCCCAAATTCTTCTTCAAACAACTGCCCAATCTCAGTGGCCCCTCTAGCAAGACATTTGTCCTGAAGCACTTTAAGTGTATTAAGATATTCTTTTGGTAAAATGTGATTCATGGAAACCAGGCCTTGTCCAAGTTTGATATACAATCCCCCATTCCCAAGACAGCCAGCCAGAATTCGGTCTGCAGTTCTTTGGTGTGTTTTCTTTAATTCTTCCTGATATTCAGCAGAGTCTTCATCAACATTTTTCAATGACCACCAATAGTCTGTTGATATGGTTACTCCTATCACAAGGGATCTTGAAATAAAATTTTAATTATGCTAGATTTCCATAAATAAAAACTTAGCTTATAGTACCTCAAGAACCTTCCTATTCCTTGAACTGTTACTCTGACTTTGCGTTTTTTTTTGTTGTCAGCTTGAAGATACCAGATCCCAGGAACAGCAAAAGAAGCTCCAAATAAAATACTCCATTTATTCTTAGCTACTTTTACTACTTTAACATTAGTTTTTGATAAAGAACTACACTTCCTTACAGGTTGACTATTTGTATTTAGATATATTGACTTAAATAGCTTAATAGTCTTTAGGGATGAAAACATGGCTCTCTCCAAATCTTGATATGGAATAAAATAATTGTTTTAGAAAAAAGAGTATAATCTAAAAACTATACAATCTTGAATCTTTCTTCGATTCACGCACTTTTTAAATCAACTCTGTTATGCAATTTTTTTTGTCTGCTAAATGTGCTATTCTGCAATTCAGTTACGTTACAACGGTGTCATACCACCATAGTTCTTTACAGAATATTTATTAAAACTTAATAAACAGGCAAAACAGCTATAAAGAAATAAGCCAAAAATTTAAATAGGCTAACTGAAATGATTTTTCATTATTCTTTATTTATTTGTTTTTTTATTTTGAAAGATTTTTTTTATTATTTTGAAAGTAACAAAAACGAAATGACAACAATGGTTTTTTTTAGTTGTTATTATTTTGATTTTTTCTTCTGCTAAAGAATAAAGACTGTGGTATTAGAGTTATCAGAAATATCAAGCTACTATAAAACGTTAACTTCAATGGCTGGAATAACAGCCGGTTCAGCATTAAGAAGAATTTCTTGGAAATGTACCGGGTATTGGGACATATTCTCGAAGCAAAATACAAAAATCTTTCCTGCCTTAAAATTCTATTCAACAGGCAAAAATGGTGATGTTAAAGAAAAGAATTACATCCAAAGATTTCAAAAGCTTGAAAGTGAACAAAGAGAAAGTCTTTCAAGCAGACTACAAAAAGGCATAAACATTGGAACATGGAAATTCTATGTTCAAGACCTTGTATTAAAAAACCTCAAGCCAGACATAGTGCCCTTGTCTTACAGAATGTGCTATCGGAGTGGACTTGAGACTTATGCCAACTTTGGCATCTTGACAGCAGCATTGACATCTGTCTTTCTATCAATAACAGTACCTTTTTATCTTTTCCATCAAGGATCAACATCTATCCCGTTTGAAGTAGCAGGATTCTTTTTTGGTGGTGTAATTTGTACATATTCTTTGTTTAGTGTGTCACGTCAGGTTCCACTTCGTATTTATTATTCTGAAGAATGTAATGATTTCCTTGTCTACATGCCTCAGTTTATACCATATGCCACAAAAAAACTAAACATTCAACCTGGTCATGTTAAACCACCTACTGGAACTTCAGATTACTTGCCATGGATAAATCTTCAACACACACACACTCAAACAAAGCAAAAGATGCTTATTGATGGTGAAAAGTTTATATTGCCAATGTATTATAACAAACTGATGGGTTATCATTAACATGATTGTAAATCAGCAGCATTCATTAATAAATATGAATAAACCACTTTAAATCAATTGAGTATATAAAGGCACCCATTCGATAGAGCACTTGCTGAATAGTCAAATTTTTTTTCATTTTAACCATCAGAATATTCACAAAAACATTCTGATGAAAATATGAATGACTGAATGCTCAATTATAACCCCATCTTTCCTTCATATTGACTTCATGGAAATCATTTATGAACATTGCTACTTTTCACGCGTACGGTTAAAATCTTCAAAAATTTGGGATTCGATTTCTTGGAATTCGGCGCGAGCCTCTTGCTCAGCCAATGCGTCACCCCGCTCCTGAGCGTCGGTAATTTGGTTTCTTAGGTCACGAAGCCTGTCCCTTTTCAACAACACCGAACTCCCTTCATCCTGCAATGATGATCAATGTAAATAATATAAGTCGAACTTTTTCCTGAGTGAGCAAATTATGGTTTCCTACCTTTCTCTTGTGGATATCCAGAAAAACTAAAAGTGATGCCATTTCAAGAAGTTCACTAAAGCCATTTTTTAGAGGAACACTTCGGAATCCCCGACGAATACACAAAAGCTGGGAAAAATAACATGTATAGGTTGATATCAAATACTTAGGAACTAGGTAGCTAAAATAAAAATGATGAAGGTTACCGGGTATGTGGCTTGTGCAATAAGATGAGAATCACCAAACATATCTGTAAAAATGAATTTTAAATCTTAGAAAAAGTTTTATTTTATTGCTTGCAAGTAAATGTTGACCTATATCGTATACGGCGAATCGGAGGAGTGCCAGAGAGGGAGACGCAACTTCTAACTGAAAAGTTTCATCCCAAACAGGATTAAAACCATTGTCAGCTGCGGAAGAATTTTGATCATCAGAAAAATAACAAAATTTAGAATTTTTGGCTTATACAATACTTATGATCTTTGTGGTGTGTTTGTTTATGTTGTCTTGTTGGCTGCCAATAATCTCAATCTCTACGCAAGGACTTACTATCCCTCTCTTGGATTTGGTCAGGTGACGGGCAGCGATGACCTGAGTGTCATTAATATGTCATTAGAATTGTGGACTGGTGGGGATTGTTTGATTCCACAAAAAATTACCTTAACAACGACAATTAGAGGATCCTCTGCAGTCTGCAAAGGAGATTCTAGCGAAGTATTTTTCAACATAAAGCTTGGCTTCAATACATAGCCACACTTGCCGTTTTGCAGAAATTTGGCTTCATTCAACTGCATACTTTTATCTTAAAAAAAAATGGCAAGATTGAATTATTAACAAGATGTAGAATAGTGATAATATTAATCACGAACCAGGAGTCTGGTAATTTAAAGCGGCCATCTGTGAGCCAACGTTCCAAAAAGGAACTGGGCAATAATTACTAGAATCAATTCGTTGTCCTTTAGGGTAGACACGGCTAAACATTATCTAGAAAATATTTATAGGCATACCTATACTAATGTTCTATTAATGAAAATGTTGTTGCTTCATATAAACTTACTTGATGATACCAAAGGAAAAATTTAGGGTCTTGTAGCATAAACTTTTCAGCTTTCTGTTCTGGGAATGAGGACATTTCATACGGGTTTCGCCCATCACGCGAAATACGTTCTTGATTAAACGTTACGGCTCGGCAGTACACAATAATGTCTGAAAGCTCTTTAGCAATTCGCCACGTTAATTCTATTTCACGATGAAAATTTTCGCGGACGCTACAACGCTGTGCGACACTCCTTAAAAAACAAACAAGATTCAATTAACAACATTACAATTCCAATTTGAAAATTCGAGTAATACTTGATCGTGTTACACCAATCGATAGCGTCTTCTTTGGAATCACAACCCAATTCGATAGGCTCAGAGTGCAAGGGTGACTTCACTCGCAGCAGCCATTCGGGAGCAATTTTTCGAGGATTGAGGTCTGGAGAAGTATCGGGTGGTGATTGGGATCTGGGATGCAATGCCACCAACTCAATTACAGCTCCCGCCACATCATAGCTTCCTTTCTGTAAGCTACCGAGTGGTGTAACCTCTGTGGACTGTAAAATAAAAATCATAATAATTAATTCAACATTCATCTTCTTCCGCCAATGAATTGATTACGTTCTCGTTTTGAATTTCTTGGGTTATGTCAATTTCTTGTGTGTAATTAGCCGGGAAGAGGAGTTGCCGCCGTCCTCCATAATCGCCCCGCCACCATCCGTTGTCTTCCTTTTTCACGTTATAAATGATGGCGTGTTTGCAAAAACAAAGTTCGTCATCCTGTTGGCTACGGTAATCGTACAGAGCTTTTACGGTCACCTGAACAAGAAAGTGAATTAGTAACACAGCTAGACGACTAAATCAAAAAAGAGTTTGATTTTACCCCTGTTAAAGCGGTTGAATCCATGTAATTAGGTGCGTCTTCTCCATCTTGTGGACTCTGGAAAAGAAGTTTAATTTTTTATTTCAATAATAATTATTGTATAATTCGATTTTAACTATTAGTTTGACTCTGTCAAGGTCATGTGTTTTATTAAACCTGCTATTTGTATGACTTGTTTTGTCTCGTCCGGCCGACGTGAAAATAATCAAATTATAAATTGCCTAGACTGAGTCGCATCCGTTTCCGGAAGTTCAGTGTTCGGCTTTTCCAAGTGATCTCGAATTCATGCTGCGATCAGCAGACAACGACCGAAAATTTCAAAACAAATTACCGGTTCAATCTCAATTTTCACGGGCAAAGGGTAATGACCACTATAAGACGGGCTACATGGAAAGTATATAAGATCGAGTCAGGTACGATAACCATCACCAGTCTTGCCTTCCAGTCAATAAAATGAACCGATCGGTAATATAAAAAAAAAAAAAAACTAAATTTGTCAATAACAAAGATTAACAATGTTACATTCTTTCAGTTGGTTTTGTTCACAATATGCATTGCTGCCAGTGGGATCAACGGCCGTCCACAAGCAACGCTTCCTTTGTTCGGCACTCCCTTTTCACCGGTTATTATTCCTAATAGACCACAAGTATAAAATATTTTCCTTGTGTTTAAAAAAATCGTATTGAAATGGCCTTATTTTCCCGCTTTTTAGTCTATCTACATGAGGCCAGGCGAACAGATAATTTTTTTAACAGATGGACTACCAATGAATTTCAATGGAGTACCAAAGCCATCGATGCAGATGCCTATGCCGATACTATTTCCTATGCCTGGTCCTCCGCCTAGAGGCTCGTATTTGCCATTAGCTCTTTGGCCGTATTTCAACAACCAATTCAACTCTCCCATGGGTTCAAATGGCTTGTACAAACAGCGTGCAACTACACCAGCCACTTCTATTTTGTCCGAGAACAAAACAGAAGTTTCCACAACTATTCAAACTGAAGTAGTTTCAGAAACCCCTACAACTGCTAATGAATCACTAGTTGATTTAACATCGCCAAAACCAACCACTGTTGCAGCAGTTGAGGTAGATCAACAGGTAACTCAGTCACCTACAACTAATCCAACTTCTGCGGTTCCTACAACATCGCCAACGTCTTTGATTAATCTGACACGCAAGGTAACAGTTTATCCTCGCCTTGCACTCGCAAATGCTTAAATGAAAGAATTTAATTTCTATCTACGGATTCAGAGTGATGGAGATTACAACTTCGAGTACAGCGTAAACAATCTACCAACCGGGGATGTCAAAAGTCACGAAGAAACACGATTGAATGGCGTCGTAACGGGTTACTATATGATGTTGGAAGCCGACGGGACAATACGCAAAGTAAATTACACGGCTGATGCTGAGAACGGGTTTAGAGCCACAGTAAGCAAACTACCCGTACCAATCAATAAATAAACTATTTGATTAAAAAGACATTAACCAAAAAAAAAAAAAAAAAATATTTAACTGACCCGGTAGTTGACGTACAAAACTATACGGGTAAGCATTCTTAAAGAATAAATTAACGGACGACACTTGTAAACATTACTTGAAATACACGAAAGACAAATTTTTAATTGACTCACCACTCCACGTTGACGAACAATCTCCTCTGTCACAGGATAGCGAAGACGCACTTTTCGATAAAGAGGATTCTTTTCATAGTAGCTAACCAAGTCAATGAGACTCTCGAATTGAGCTGTCCCAATAATGTAAAGACGGCCCTCTTGTTTTATCCGACAATGTTTGATTTTCCCTTCAGCCCTGTACGAAAACATGTGATTTACGCAAATTAGATATTGATTTAAGGTATGAAAACAGCACATTTGCTTACCTGAATGAAATTGAAAATGTGTTTAACTCTCGCTCGCTGGGTCTGACAAGAAATGCCTGGTTAAAAAGTACGGAGTAAATAAATGGCCAACCCAAAAGACTATTTAAATAGGTAGACGATAGGCTATCTAAACAGGAAATGTTTTTTTACCCCGTCTCTTGGGATCCAGCGAAGTAATTCTTCGGCTTTTGCGCGTACGGTTGTCGGATGATACCAGTCCTTACTTTCATGAGTGCAAGGTTGAGGAACTGGTTTGTTTAAAACGATACTGAAACCCTGTAGAAAACCAGATCCGAATGTACTGTTAAACAAGTGACCATTAACATTAAAATTAATTAATAACCTACCGGGCTTCTTAGCGGATGAGTTTTGTAATGAACAATTAAACTATACAAACTATCGTAGCAGTTAGATTCAATAAGGTAGTA
Organism: Daphnia pulex; assembly: GCF_021134715.1. Classification (NCBI taxonomy): domain Eukaryota; kingdom Metazoa; phylum Arthropoda; class Branchiopoda; order Diplostraca; family Daphniidae; genus Daphnia; species Daphnia pulex. Next base: position 2,133,500 of record NC_060020.1, on the reverse strand, counting down.
TTTCGTTCTTCCCCAGTCTTGTCGACTACGTATATGGCAATGGTAGACCTTATTCTGACGCCTTGAATATTTCAAAAGTTTTCATGGAAATTAAGATTGCTTTTAAACCAACAATAGAGGATGTTACCAGAATGAGAGGGAGAAATCCCCTACAAAGTTTCCACTTTTCCGAACAAGAAAAGCACCGTCCCCTAAAGAAGGTCCATGTTGCTGCAACAGTTCTTCCGCCCTGGGTCGACCACCAGCAAGTCGACCATGAAACCAGTCCTCGCCGAAATGTAGTTCGTCTTCTGGAACACCCTGTAACGCAAGCATTTTAAATTAATGTATAACCAATAAAAGAAGATAAGGCAATTACTTCTCGAAGCGACTCTTGGGAACTGTTTGAGACATCATCATCTGCTTCTTCCGGCTCGGTCTCTTCCGGGTGAACTTCAGTGTAGTACATTTTGACATCACTCAGGACGAAAAAATGAGAAACCCATTGTCGATCCAATTTATCTTCCAGAAACAATATGCCGTTCTTTTCCGAATTTGAAAGATCCAAATCTTTAACTAACGAGAGAATTGAGAATTTTAATAATTATTTGACAAAAGATTTTGTGACGTGTAACTTACTACTACTATCATCGAGGCGGGTCCCATTAGTCATAGATTCGTCCAGTGAAACAGAAGTGGCTCCTTCTGGTAGTTTTTTGTGCTTAAGAATAATTTTTCGCCGTAGTGCATCGGGTGAGGGCATAGCTATTTCGTTCTTTTCAATGGGTATCGTAAGTAGCATCGAACCGAAAATTTCTTCAAAAATTTTAGCCATCTTTCTTTGTTGCGGTAGTGAGCAGTGGTCTTCGATTGACAAAATGACTGGGTAAGTAGAATTGGTAAAGGCATGCTCTTTGATTGTTTTAACAACATCTAGAAAGCGAATTTTGCTGGTAATAGTGTGACCGTGGTAAATAAAAGGCATCCCGTCTGGTCCATCCCAACAGTCAAGCTCGATACATCGGCAACCTTGATTAAGGCAACGGGCATAAGCCTCGACACTTGATATACTAGAAAATTGGTCGCCGGTCAAATACCTTTCGGGTGTAACAATTGAAATAGATTTTTAATACAGCAGTTTTATAAGGAAAAAGTAAAATGACGTAAGCCTTATTTACGTATTGTGGGAAGAAGCAATCCAGTAACTAGACAGTGGTTGAGTCATATCCTGATTAACGGAGTTGTGCTGAGAATCCCAAAGTTCATTATGATGCGAAAAGAGGTAACTGGTGAACTGACAACGAAAAATAGCGATACACGTGAAATCGACAGTGTTGCATTCTCATTAAATACACATTTCATTTGTCTAACCTCTTTTGGAGTGAAATAGGCGGGCTCGACGTTGCGTCGGAGATCGCGTACAAAATCTCTCATGAAGGCCGTCGTTACATCGGCTTCCATTGGTGCGTCGCCTTGCTCCGTCACAAATCTTTGGAAATCTTCCAAAGATAGTATGCTGCCGTCCGATGAATACTTGTGGAAGAAAGACTGGTACATCTGCGAGGCATAACTCAGTGTTGTTCAAAAGACGACTTGATCACCGGTAGAAAGGCATTTTGTACGTTTTCATCGTAGATGAGGATGTGGTAGAGGGAAGCGAATTCGTCGAATGATAGTTCACCCAATCTTCGACAATCCACCTCGTGAAAAGCTTCCTTTAGCCGCGGTTTGGTCATTTGGCAGTTTACTTGCGGCAGGAACGCTTTGACATCTTTCAACGTCACAGTAGTCCTGTCAGTGGTCATGTTACAGAATTCCTTCCAAAGCCAGCGTTCCATTTGTAAAGGATACGAGGACGTGAGGGTGTCACGGGACAAGAACCGTAGTCCTCTTACCCATAGGTCACACTCGGGTCTGGAGAGAGCTATATTCATAACAAGGGATTGAAAGCAGAGTTGTAGCAAGAATAACAAAATATGCTACAAGTGTTTTTACCTCCGATGGAAAGAGTCTTGAGACAGAAATCCTGACCGTAAAAAACAACATAGCATCGATTTTCATCAAATTTTCTGGCATCGTCTGGCCACCGCTCAAAATCTCTTGAATTTCTACCAGGTCTTACTTCCTTGACTTCTCTTAAATCAACTGATTGTTTTAAAGACAAAATAGTTTTGAGTTATGGGCACAGCTAAATCAGTTACGACATTAAGATCTGAACAAGTTTGTTAGCAATTCTTTTAAAACATGCAACACACTGATACACTCAAGTTTTTAACTTGACAGGATTGTATAGCCTATATACACGATGAAACAAAAGTCTTACCAGCTCCTTCGTAGACATTTCTTTTACTCATTGGCTTGCACCACACAACTTGACGAGTTTCTCTTTTGACAGACAGAATCCTTCTGTCAGGATGTTTCTTCTGGAAAAACTTGGTAACGACAGTGCCCCTTTCCAACTGACAAATGATGTTCTCCATCTCTGGGAGTAACCCGCTTCCATCCATTTCATTCATGTTTCACTGTATTGTTTACGTTAGCGACGATCAAAGGAGAAAAAAGGAACACTCCCTGACGGCAAATGGGAAACAACTATAGGTATATACGAGACAACGGGTTAGGACTTTAGACTGTAGCAGTCTTATTGATTCTGGCAGGCCACCAGAAAAAAGTAGCAGGATGCAAATGATTTCCGTACGAATTAAGTAGTTAAGCTCGATTTCTTAAACATTTAGTTAAATTTGTTCACTTTCAGTAAAATGTACATATTTAATAAAACAGCTGATTCCAGCTACTTCAAAGTCGTTTCTCTGCTGTCAACCATTTGCCTGCAGGCTTACTCTTTTCAAAGCTTTGTAGTCATAGCAAAATCTGGGGGCGGAGCTTCACAAAGGGGAAAAAAAGGCTTTTGCTTGTTGCTGGTTTTCTCAGCTAAAATAAGGCTCCACGCATGGCAGGATAAAGTCACAAAACCACATTCTAGGAAACGAAGATCAAAAAACGGTAACGCACTGATATAGAGAGGTACATTACTTATACTCAAAAGTAGGTGGTATAACTATAAAATAAAAAATAATCGAGATAAGGTTTAAACGATGGTAATTTCCCAACCGGAGTATTTCGGCTTTCGAAATAAAAATACGGCAAAGATTATCCTTTTAAATTTATGTTTGGGCATTGGGCCTGCATGAAGCATGCGGCGAGGTATTATTTTTTAAAAAAATATCCATTATTATCAAGTTGAACAATGCAATGGAATCACAGGTTTAGATTAATACCCGAAAGAGAGAGGAAAAAAAGCCCCGATCGATAGGAACAGACAGCGGGTTATTACATTAACGATTTTTTATCAAAGCATAGTACAAGGTGGGAATGAAAACGCACTCAATGTATTAAAAACGTAACGAACATTCTGTGATCAACAGATTTGCGATATGTCTGGTCGAAAAAATCCTGGACGTTTAATCGGAATAAGGAAAACAATTTTCATTTAGTTTACATTCTAAACAATTAAATAAATCACGAAAAAAAGTAAAAGTAAAGAAAAAAAACACAAAACTAAAAATTAAACTGGGAATTCCAAGAATTTTGAAATCGTTACTTTCGTTGAGCAATCACTAATTGTCAATATAACCTTTATAAGCTTTTAATGTTCTTATCATTTCTGTCGTCTTATCACCATCTCTTATCTTATGGCAAGAACGCAAGATTAGCAAGGCATAGAGTATAATGCTTTTTTCTAGACAATAATAACACGGAATCCTACAGTTTAGTGCGTAGTAGTTCGCCATTCAATGCTAATACAATTTCATTACAATGGTTTTGTCAAATGAGGAATTTAACACAGCCGAAATCTGTGACATTGACGTAGAGAAAGAACAAATGTCGTCGCTTTTCCAGCTGAGACAGAGCACGCACAGTTTCCTTATTCAATGTTTGGCTGACCGGGAAATTCAACTGCTAATTTATTCCAAGCCAAATTATTCATCGTCTAAATCAGCTTATAGTTATAACTGTGCAGTAATTCACAATCCACATGCTTGGTAACATGTAAGAAACGACCTATTTTTATTTCAACACATTTACAAATTAGCTTACCATTTGCCCATTACAGCTGAACGCAGTTAGAGGTCCCGGATGGAACACTAAAAGACACCAACCTTTAGATCCAAAGTTAAAAATTGTGCATGTTCTCGCTAATCAGTATTCCAATAAAAAGCAGAACTTTAATGATCATTTAAAGACTCAACAGGCAAGAGAACAAATTCGACAACATGAAGAAACTATACGTATTCTTATGGAAGAAAATGCTCAAGTAAAACAACTTTATTTGAATGCCCTAAAGGACCGCAATGGAAACACTGGGAACCTTAACACAAATAATAACGCATCTAATAGTCAACAGTTAATTCAGCTCCAGCAGGAGACACGAGCTTTAAAAGCTGTTATCGAGTCCCACAAAGCAACAATCCAGATACTTAAAGATCAGAATGTCAGTTTACAATTGAAAGTGAATGGCTTGCAAACTCAATCGTCTTCCGAAAACCAAATAAATGCATCTAATAATCAGCTTATTTATAAGTTGCAACAAGATATACGAACGATGAAATCGATGATGCAGCAAAAGATAGAGACAATCCGGACACTTGAGAGCCAAAATCTTAGTTTGCAAGCGAGACTTCGAGAAGCGGTAATGCATCCACCTTCCGGTAGTCTCCCTCCTAGAGCATCCAGGACGAGAGATAGTGGTTCTCAAGGTTGCTGTATTATTATGTAAACGCACAAATAACCGCAAATAACGCGAGGCATATATTACCGGTAGTCAGAAATGTCAAAATTTACATGCTATCCCTCAATTCCTAATCTTAAAAAAACAATTAGAAAATGTGTAACAGGCTAACAACACTACATTTAATAAACTATTATAACGCAGAGAAAATTCAATTACAACATTTACAGTTCGGTGCTTAGTTTTTAAATTGATTCGAAAAGAGAAAACCTTCCTTTATTGTACCCACTGTGCCACTAGGCATATGGGTGATACGTGACACAAGGAAGAAGTAAAGGCAATTTCCTCATCCAATGTCTGAGTCTGACCGATCGTGAAATTCAAAAACCTGATAGTTTCCCCTGTCGCGTCGTCTAAAGCAGCTTATCGGTGTAACTGCGCCGTTATTCACGTTCCCCAAGCCTGGTTGGCTGGTTCCATACAAGAAATGCGATAAATTTTCGGATACATTTTTATTGATTCGTGCCGCCCAAAAAAGCCACCATTTGTCTACTCCTTGCTAGTCAGTATTTTAATTACAAACTCTGTTTACTGTAGGAATGGAAATTGTTACATCCACTGAATCTTAATAAAACTACGTTTTACTTTTTCAAGGGCCAAAATTTCTCATTTCCCGTTCCCTCCACACAACTGTCAAAACTAGATAACGAGGACGTGCTATTTGATATGTGAACAGAAGAAACTGAAACCAAAATATACGATTACGCGGCCAATAATTATTAGTAACTACGGGTAAAAATTCCGGGTATTTTGTCTTTTTCTAGTAATAAACTATACTAGTTCAAAATATATGTTTAACAGTGCAATAAATCACGAAGTTAATATAAAAAAATGATTCTTTCAATGCTACTTCCGAGTTACTAAATCCGTTTTATTCTAAAACTAAAATCATTAAAATTTTGTGATTAACAAAAAGTTTCTATGACGTACAAGGTTAAACATTTGTTTCTGATTATTTGGACATAATTGGCCGCACAACAAGACAACACAGTCACGTGTGAGGTAATGGCAGGAGATTTAAAAATCCTCGGCCAGTAAGATAACATCGATCTAGTGTTCCGAATACAACTAGGATATGGAGCATATTGAATTGGAATACGTTACGGAAATTTTAATCGGAATCCCCCTCACTGTCGATAATGTTTCTTAATCGGCCAAACATTTTCTTGAATGCTGGAGACGACTTTGGCGATGCTTCTTGTTTCTTGGCACTCTGTGGGGAAGGACTGCGGCGGGATGCAAAAGCGTTGGTTGCGGAACGGCGAGATCTCCCTTTAATTTTGAAATGTTGGAAAAAAGGCATTAGAAAAATGTAACACTTGATAGTTTAGTCAAAGACACTAGTACCATTAGAAGCGATGATGTTGCTTGTGTTCAACTCGGAAATTTCCTTTGCTCTTTCAAATTTCCGCTTGAGTTTTTGGCATTTAGAAAGCGATGGATTCCCCTTCAATCCACGTTCGTAAAGCAACTCTAACAGCTTTTGTGCTCGCGCCTTATCGGATTTGCATCCCTGCCATAATGTCTCGTACCTTGGAACTCGAATGCCTGTAAGTCACATTTCAAATTGCAATTCTAGATTAATCAATCAATTATTTTTATTTGTGATTTGCTACTGACCTGCTTCTTTTAGATAGCGTTGAAGCCTCACTATCTTTCCTCCAGGTTTAACCTTTTCGTCCTTTTTAGATTCCTTTTTAGCAGTTTTTTCTCCTTTTAATGCGGCTTTTTTCTTCTTCGGAGAAACATTTTCCGATTCTTCATCACTAGAGGAAGAGCTGCTTGATGAGGATTCAGATTGCTTAGAAGCCGAACCGGATTTTCCTTTGGCTTTTTTGGTGACATCCTTCGATGCGGCTTTTTTCTTCTTCGGAGAAACATTTTCAGATTCTTCCTCACTGGATGAAGAGCTGCTTGATGAGGATTCAGATTGCTTAGAAGCCGAACTGGACTTTCCTTTTGCTTTTTCGGGGACATCCTTCGATGCGGCTTTTTTCTTCGTCGGAGAAACATTTTCAGATTCTTCCTCACTGGATGAAGAGCTGCTTGATGAGGATTCAGATTGCTTAGAAGCCGAACTGGACTTTCCTTTTGCTTTTTCGGGGACATCCTTCGATGCGGCTTTTTTCTTCTTCGGAGAAACATTTTCTGATTCTTCATCGCTGGAGGAAGAGCTGCTTTCCTTGTTGTCGGATTTCTTAGAAGCTGAATCGGACCTTCCTTTTGCCTTTTTGGTGACTTTCTTTGCTGTTAAATCATCGTCACTGTCGCTTTCAGAGTTTTCCGAACTGCTTGATTTTTCTTGCTGTAGAATTTTCTTTTTGCCCTTGAAAGAAGTTGTGACTGCATCCGAATCCTCATCACTGTCGGAACTTGATTTTGCCTCTGCGTTTTCTTCCGTTTTTTGAGGTTCCTCCATTTCTACATCTTCTGAAGAGCTGCTAGCACTAGTTCCGTTGGAGTCATCATCAAGTGTTTCCAATATGTCACGTGTATCCAACTTTTTGGTCTTTTTAGGATCAGAAAGCTTAGAGTTTGGAGTTTGGTTCTTTTGGTCAACGCTGGACTCGCTTTTTGTTGGTGACACAACACTCTTATTCTGAACAGATTCATTCTTCTTACTGCTAGCAGGAGCTGATTTCTTCTTGGTCATTGTAGAATCTGCTTTATTCTTTTTACCGGTTGTAGAAGTAGGTTTCCTCTTCTTTGAAGCTGGGAATGGTGTAGCACTTTTCTCTTTAACAATTTCATCAGAGTCACTATCAGATGACATATCTAGTTTTCTTTTGATTTTAGAATTAGCTTTTTCTTCACAGTCAGATTCGCCGCTTCTTTTTCTTTTAAGATCAATTTTCTTACTAGTTTCAGTCTTCTTAGATGCTTTCTTGGTACTGCTCTTGGGTATTTCACTCTTTTGAATATCAATATTAAAACCAGAAGCATTATCAAGAGCCACAGTGTCAGAACTGTTAGCTGATGAAGAATCAGATTCGGATACAAGTTTTGATATTTTCTTCTTGCCACTAATGACAGTCTTTTGTTTTTCCTCTTTCTTTTCCTTTTTCTTAGGGGAACCTAAAAATTTAATTAGCGGGACATCACTCGAATTAGAGTCATCATCCACTTTTGACAATGAAACTGGTTTGCTATTTTGCTTCTCATCTTGATCAGTAGAACTATTAGATGAAGAATCAGATTCAACTATGACTTTCAGCATTTTCTTCTTGCTGCTACTGCGAGCAACAGTCTTTTCTTTTACCTCAGTTTCATTTGTCTTTGCGGAAGCCACAAATTTGATGAGAGGAACATCACTTGAATTTGAGTTGTCATCTACTGTTACCAATGATGAAGCTGGTTCGTTTTTTGGCTTTGAAATATTGTTCGGCAAACTCAAAGGAGATTTTGCTTTCAATGCTTCATGATCATTCAAGCAAAGTGAACCTGAGCTATTGTTAGCAACAGGAGATTTGATGTCTTTCAGTGGTGAATCTGGAGTGTTAGACTCTGACTCGGAAGACGTTCCCGAATCAAGGGCTTCCATTACTTCATCGTCCATTTTGAATTTTCAAATATTTAAAATAAGCTGAAAGGTATATAATAAATTTTACTTGTAAATTCTAAACGACGAAATAAAACAAGTAATTTCTAAAGACTGTTCCAAAAAACTGGGGAAGTGAAACTGAGTGTGTTTGGCGGGAAAACGACAAAACCTTAACGTGTTGAGCGTGGATTTGTGGTCTGCTAAATGCCTATATTCGCCATCTAGCGATACTTTTTAGAGTCGATTAGCCTATACTGAATTAAAATTTGAGAAATACTGTCAGCAATTTATTTAAATTCGCTGTTAATATACCATTTTACCATATAACGAAATTAATTACATGAACTCATAATGTAAATCAATAACTTGGGGATAAATATTCAAAAACAGATAAAGACTTATTTGGGGTCGTCTTTTATAGCTGCTCCAAATGCAGAAAGAGCCAATGTTTCGACAAGCATTCTGGCATCTTGAGATTTAGAATGTTCTCTTTTATTGCCAACTGTTTCATCTATGAATAATTGCTTAAATTGGCGTTTGAGACGACGGAGCAAATTTCCAGAGTTCCAAACTTTAGTCATCTCTTGACTCAAATAAGTTACAATGCGTGCCGTCTCCAAATTAGTGGGAATTTTACCATCTTGGCATAATTTAAACGTGACTAATGCTTCGTCAGGTCGAATTTTCGTAGGCTTAAATCGCACTCCTACCAGTTTCCCTCCAACTTCCTAAAAAATATACACAATTATTTTAATTACAAAATTCATTTGAATCGAACAAGTTGTTGCTGACCGTCATTCGAAGTCTAGCGGAAAGCGGAGGCAACGATACGCGAGATTGTGGAGGGAATCCTGGTTTTGCATCCATAAAAAAATGGAGTGGGCCGATTATTAATGTAGCATCGACATTGTGTGTGGTAGAATTTTCTCTCACTCCAATCAAAACATCGCCCTCCCTTTTAATCTGATCAATGCCTTCCACAGTAGCACTTGGTCTGCGTGAATTGCGTCGAGATGAACCTCGTTTACCCTCCAGTTTCTTGACCGGGCGGCCAGTGTCATCTCTGTAAACGAAACAGCAAATTAAAATGAAAGCTGTAATTTCATTGCTTTAAGTTAGGTATTACTGAAATTTTTCTGATGAAATATCCTCATTGAATTCCAGTTTTCTTTGCTTAATATCGTTTTCATTGAGCAGCTGAAGATTGTACTCGATAGTGCCGTCGTCGAGCACAACAGGAGATGGCTTTTGGGTCCGATAAAACTGGGTTGCATTAGTCTTCTGTGGTTGTTTAAAATTAAGGGAAATTTCTGTGGCTGTTTCATAATCATCGTCGTCGTCATTCTCTTCTTCAGTTGCTATGATCTCTTTTTCTTCCGAAACAGTGGAAGACTCTTCAGCAATACTTTCGGTTGCGATTTCGATTGCCGCTTCCCCTTCCACATTCGTCTCATCATCATCGACGTCTTCATCACTTTCGGTTGCATCGCTTTCAACTGCTTCCGTTCCGGGATCCCCAGCGGCTCTTTCTGTACGAATTTTCCTTTCCACTTCGGTTGTTTGCGTTTCATTTATTGCAAGGAAAGCCCAAGGAGATATTTTCATGTCCTCGCGAAAGTTGCTAATGACGAGAACAATACAATGTAATGAGTAAATGTATAGAAAGTTTTTAGAAAATTATAATAAACTCACTTCAATTTTAGTGAAAACGTTGATGAATTTTCGTTGGCTAAATTTAGAGACAAACTCTCGAGCATTTCATCCAGAGCTTTGTTCAATTGATCTGTACTAGACGAACGAGCCAAGTATTGAATTGGTTTAAAAATGGGTCGTTTATTCTTTCCGTATCCTTTCTTGTCATTCTGTGGGCGGCGTTTGCGTCCATTGGGTTTTTTACCTAGTGATTCAGAAATATGTACAATATCACTAAATAAAATTGGGACTTTTAAAAATTACCTTTCTTCCTCAGTTGATTAATACGATTCTGACGTCGCTTATTATTTCGACGTTTCTTTTTCCTGCTTTGCCTTCTCTCAACACTTGTAGCTGATGAAATTTCTTCGACATTGACGTCGACTGATTCTACTTGAAGATCCGGAAGTAACAATTTCGTTTCATTCTTTGCATTGATCACGGATGTTTCGATTGTTAGGCTGCCCTCCAAACTTGCGTCTTTTTTCTCTGTATTAGAAAAATGAAATGAAATTTGTTTGTTGCTTGATGAACAAACTTAAGTTAAATTTACAGTTAAAAACTCAACCAAAGTGTTTTTTAACTGAAATTATTTTCAGTTAACGCCCTTTGATGGTAAGGGGCAAGGCACTTGGAAGCGATAGCAATACAATAACAGTTATCAGAAAACTTAGCGTGAGAGTTTCCGAGTAAGGTTATTTGAAGGGTAAAATTACGACATTAACGGACTTTTCAGTGAATTCCTTACCTTCACTGAAATGTGACAAAACAGGCGATACAAACAAAAAAACTAAAAATAGAAGGAACAATCGCATGATGAACTCTCAACAGCGAATGACGACACCCCAATTAAAAATGAACTCGAAAATCAGAAAGTCTTGTATACTGGCCGATGACTTGGAGCCGTCTGTTCACTAACAGCAGTTGTCTTTCTTTATAGCTAGCTGTAACATCATGCTCTGTGGTGCCTGTGAGGAAAAAATCAAATGTCTTTCCGATTGCCGGTGGCGTCAAAAGAAGAAGACCCTAGTTTCCCTCTTACGGGAAAGCGTGATGTTTATCTATCGTGAGGATGGCCTCATTCTACCCACACGCTTTTTTTAAATATAAGATAATTTCTTTTACGTTGAAAATATAACATGTTTGCATTATAAAACGTTTTTTAAAAATTTAAAGATATTTTACTTGAATACTTGAACTTTTTTTAGATGGAAGGCCTACCAACACAAAAAAAACAAATTTTAAGGAAAGATCATCGTAGACGCAACAATGATAGTCGCGGAAATTTCCATGATTCCTTTTGCTCAATGCCTCAGTTAGTTTAAAACGATGAAAATAAATAATAAATGAAAAGTATCCTGAACAAACATAATTACATTTGATGCTAATAACATAAAACATAAATATTTAATATCGATTAGCTATAGGCTACAGTGAGCCGAGCGAACCAACGAAGTAACGACCATATTAAACGTATTAAAGCTGGTAACTACGAAATAGAGATATAACGGCCAGTACCTTCGGATGCTAATCGTTTCCAATTCTAATTTTCTGTGATTAATGGCAAGACGATTAATATGCAATCTGCATATTGTGAAGCAGTGAAGGTATGGAGATTGTGGCCATCTGCACATTCTATTTCGAACGAACATTTCTATTATCAAATAACTAAGAACAAATTGTATCGTCTCTTAAAGGCTTTGCCGATTAAATGGACGAAAAATTCTAACTAACTCCCATCAAAATACCTTTACACATTGAAAACAAACTGACCATTGCCGAAGATGGAGACGTGACTGGTGCTGGTCTTCAAACCTGCTTCAAACGTGTCGAAGAAGTTCACAGTGGTTCAGAGAAACATGGGTGACGATGACTAGGCAGTTGACACATTGTTTATCCGGGAAACCCACAAAAACTCTTGTTTTGATGGTACAGAGAGAGAGTATGCCTGGAAAATCTGGAAACCAACACAAGCTGGGACTGAATATCTATTTTGAATAAAAATAACAAAAAAACAACGTCAAAATTAAAACTCATAATGGCAACATGGCTGCGTGGTTGTCAATTTTACGAATTAAGATCTGTCGCTTACCGACTGACGTGGGTATTTTCTGACATTCTGCAACGTCAAAGGTTTCGTGAATTTCCTTCGTTTCATATAGTTACGGCTCACACAGAAAACACAACAAGCCGTTGTAATACAAAGAAATCAAGGCAAGTCATCCGACATTTTGGAATCGTTATTCAGTGTTCAACAAATACCATCGTTATAGATTTCGAATGGGTTGCGGGTCGCTGTCACAATAACATTTCATCGAGCGTAAACCGGTCCAAGTTTTCACGATTCATGTATTGTTTTGTTTTTACAGATGTCTGTGACTGAGCAACCTTGTTATACCCTCATCAGTACTCCAGATTCTGACTATCCACCTCCAGATCAGCTGCGAAAAGAGTTGGAAATTGGAGATATCAAAGCCAAGATTGATGCTTTAAAAAAGGCCATTTACATAATTTTAAATGGAGAAAAGATTCCAGGAATCCTCATGGCAGTGGTCAAATTTGTGCTGCCACTTCAGGATCATAATGTCAAGAAACTTCTGTTGATATTCTGGGAAATCATTCCAAAGACTTCAGCAGATGGAAAACTCTTGCATGAAATGATTCTCGTCTGTGATGCTTACAGGAGAGATTTGCAACATCCAAATGAATTTATTAGAGGATCAACATTACGTTTTCTTTGCAAGCTTAAGGTAAGCCAATTTCTTTTATACCTTAATTTATTGATAAGCTAATCTTTTGTAATTTACTTTTTAGGAACCTGAAATCTTAGAACCGTTGATGCCATCGATCAGGTCGTGTTTGGAGCACCGACATTCTTACGTTCGACGCAATGCTGTTTTGGCAATTTACACAATTTACCGCAATTTTGATTTCCTCATTCCTGACGGGCCAGAATTGATTGCCAATTTTCTAGAACGTGAACAGGACATGTCCTGTAAACGTAATGCATTCATGATGTTGATTCACGCTGACCAAGAAAGGGCGCTCTCCTATCTTACCTCTTGCATCGATCAAGTAATAGAACTATTTTAAGGTTTCCAATTTCCAAACAAACTTAAGGAAAACAAAATCTGTTAGGTTCACTCCTTCGGTGATATTCTGCAATTGGTCATCGTTGAACTTATCTACAAAGTGTGTCACGCCAATCCTAGTGAGCGATCGCGTTTCATTCGTTGTATCTACAGTCTCTTGAATGCCACCAGTCCGGCCGTTCGCTACGAAGCTGCTGGCACTCTAGTAACCTTATCGTCCGCACCGTCGGCTATTAAAGGTATTATTCATATTCACTAATATTTAATTTGGGTTTCCAACTTAATATGTTTTCTCTTCTTCTTGAACAGCTGCTGCTAGTTGCTACATCGAAATTATCTTAAAGGAAAGCGACAATAATGTGAAGTTGATTGTGCTGGATCGTTTGATCGCCTTGAAAGAGCAGCCGAATCAAGAACGTGTCTTGCAGGTATCTTGAATTTAATCATTCACATGTTACAAAATATTAATTATGTAATTCATTTCAGGAATTGGTGATGGACATCTTGCGGGTATTGGCTACTCCAGATTTGGAAGTACGAAAGAAGACACTATCCCTTATACTTGATTTAGTGTCTTCGCGAAACATAGAAGATATCGTGCTCGTTTTGAAAAAGGTAAGAATTCCGGTGAAATGGTAAATCGATAGGAATAATTTTCTATTGATGAATTATCTTGTAGGAGGTAACAAAGACGCACAACACAACCGAGCATGAAGATACGGGAAAGTATCGGCAACTTTTGGTGCGCACTCTTCACTCGTGTTGCATCAAGTTTCCTGACATTTCTGCGACCGTCATCCCTGTACTGACTGAATTCCTTTCCGACACCAACGAGCTAGCAGCCGCCGATGTTTTGGTCTTTGTTCGCGAAGCGATTCAGAAGTTCGAAGGACTTCGTCCATTAATCATCGAAAAACTTTTAGAAGCCTTTCTTTCCATCAAGTAAGTTTAAATAACTCCATTTCGTTTTTACTGGCAGCAATTCTACATTAGATGTTTTTTTTTTTTTCAAAGATCCGTCAAGGTGCACCGTGCAGCAATTTGGATCTTGGGCGAATACGCCACTTCGGCTGATGACATTCGTTCAGTTATGTCCAAAGTGCGACAATCGCTTGGCGAAATTCCAATCGTGGATGACGAAATCCGAAAAGCAGCAGGAGAGCAGACCGATCCGGAAAATCCTTTAGCACAGGGAACTGGGAGCGTTACTAATCCTGTTGCTTCTAGCGCCCGCTTGGTAACTGCAGATGGTACATACGCTACGCAGTCTATCTTCAGTGCTGCCGTAACAACCGCCAAAAAAGAAGAAAGGCCTCCTCTTCGAAAGTATGTCAATTCTGTTGATGTCGTTCCATTTAGCATTGCATTCATAATTAAATTTCTTTGTAGATATCTGATGGAAGGCGATTTCTTCATTGGTGCATCAATGGCTACAACTATGACAAAGCTGGCCTTACGTTTTGTTCAACAAGTGTCGAACCCGCAAACGCAAAACCAGTTTTGTGCCGAAGCCATGCTAGTGATTGCAGCGATTCTTCATTTGGGTCGTTCGGGACTGCCTCAGAAACCAATTAGCAATGACGATGCTGAAAGATTGGGGCTTTGCCTTAAGGTAAGTTATCAATGGTAAAAAATGAGTGAACCCCCATTACAATTTTCTTTTTCGACATAGGTGCTCTCGGATCGATCACCGATTTTAGTAGAAGTATTTACCGATGCCTGCCGTAGATCCATTTCACTTATGTTAGCTGCCAAAGCTGAGGAAGAAGCTGCTGCCCAAAAGAACTTAGAAAAGAACAGCCGATCAATCCAAGCCGACGACTTGGTCTCTTTCAAGCAACTGCTTTCACGCAATGAACTTGGTGGCCTCGAAGACGTATTTGAATCAAGTTTGTCGCAAGCTTTGGTAGGATCCGCTCAGCGAACTGGATTAGATCTGAGCGTCTCAAAACTGAACAAGGTGACGCAGTTGACTGGTTTCTCTGATCCTGTATACGCCGAAGCGTACGTAAACGTGAACCAATACGACATCGTACTTGATGTTTTGATTGTCAATCAAACGGCTGACACCCTTCAAAACTGCACGTTGGAATTGGCAACTCTCGGTGATCTGAAACTGGTAGAAAAGCCTTCGGCTATCATTTTGGCTCCGCACGATTTCGCCAACATTAAGGCCAGCGTTAAGGTATGCTCTTTTTAATTATTACTAAATGAATTATTACTAATTGTTTTTCATGCCTGTATTTATCCATTAATTAAAGGTGGCATCGACGGAGAATGGTATTATCTTTGGAAATATAGTCTATGATGTTACTGGCTCGACATCGGACCGTAACGTCGTGGTACTGAATGACATTCACATTGATATCATGGACTATATCATGCCTGCCAGCTGCACTGATGCTGAATTCCGACAGATGTGGGCTGATTTCGAATGGGAGAACAAAGTCACCGTCAATACTAATATCAACGATCTAAATCTTTATTTGCAACATCTGCTCAAGTAAGTGGGATCATTTCTTTTGTCCTTCTAAATTTCCTAGTATAAATTAATTTCTTTGTGTAGATCGACAAATATGAAGTGTCTGACTCCAGAGAAGGCACTAGCTGGTGATTGTGGATTCATGGCAGCCAACTTGTATGCTCGTTCAGTCTTTGGAGAAGATGCGTTAGCTAATCTCAGTTTAGAGAAACCATTCGGTAAACCCGACGCACCAGTTACAGGACACATTCGAATTCGTGCCAAGAGTCAAGGAATGGCTCTCAGTCTCGGCGACAAAATTAACACGATTCAAAAGGCTTCTGTAAAGTCTCCTGTGGCTTAAAATGTAATTGTAGAATTTTCCTCTACAATTATTTCCATACTTTTTTCATTCATTTTCTATGATTCAAAACTTTTCCCAAATTCAAATGTCTATTTGTTGCAAGTATTTTCCCCTCATCTACATTCTTTTAGAAATATTTGGAATGCAGTTGTTACTTGATTAGTTTTGCATCATCAATATAACTGTGGGCTGTTATATTAAAATGTAGTTCACAATTGCTGCTCTTTGCATATAAAATTAATCAATGCATGCAAATACGGAACTTTGAGATAGGACCAAAATTAAATTAAAACTAGCATACTTGTGCGCGATATTGGGAAATGCTTAACTTAAATTGACGCCATTTCTTTGCTGTCTCGATTGTTCCCTTTGTCGTTCAACATAATCTTGTTAGCACCATTTACAGTGGTGTTCTACATATTTTAAAATCACGAAAGTTAAACAGGCGTTAAATAGGACAAAGCATTTAAATTTCACATTACTTGGTCGACTAGTAGTTTTGGATAGTCCATCTGTTCAGGATACAGCCATGGCTTAAAACCCGGACTATGTAGCTGTTTCCATTCTAAATATCCCCGACATGCTTTGTGCAACGTTTTCATCATCTATAGTAGATTCCAGGAAACAACTTCACAGTTATTAACTTTCTGCTTTCAATAAATTTTTATTTCTATTACCTTTGGTGCAAAATATTGAGTGCCTTTATTGACGGCCCAAGTGGGAATTGCTCCTCTGGGATCAGTTGCAGACACATATGCGAGTGTCAGGCCCTTGGATTTCCCCGGTAAAGGTTCAATTACGTAGCCTATGCAGAACAACTTTGCGGTTAAGTATTGCTGTGAAAAAGAATTTGTGAAAAAGAAACCTGTTATGTAGGATATTCCTCTGACGAAATATTTTTTGGGGGGAAGGTCTTTGTGCGTAATGGAATGATTTAGGATAGAAATTTTCTTGGGAGTGGCTAACCACGAACGTTGAAGGACGAAATCGCGGTTCTGAATCGGCGGCGGGCACGACACTACATATATCGACCAAACCGTTATTAGGCTTTGAAAAGAGAACTTTCCCCAACCTTCAAAAATACTCACTGGCATAATAACCAACATCATTGTTGGGATTTAAGAAACCCAAAGTATAAGACTCAACCATAGCAGTATCCCAGAGTGAACGATACTCCCCATCCATGAGGAGGTCAAATAAAAGCCACATATCAACATCAGTAAAAGTTGTTTTCACCTAGAAAAAAAAATTATAGGTTAAATTTTAGACTTTAGGGGTTTAAGAGTGAATTTACTTTTATCATTTTTAAATCTGTGCTGCTTGAATGTTTGCTCCATACATTAATGTCTTCATGCTGATATTCTAGCTTCCAAGAGTTATCTGCGACCATTTGCCAAAGCTTCTCGAAATCCTCATCAGCTGCAACTTGCATCATTCCCTCTTCCATCTAAACGTTTAAAGGTTTAAATTTGCAAAAATTTCAATAACTAGGCAAAACAAGGTTACATTGCTTGAATTATAAGTGCAGTCAGTGCTCACTGACTTGAAATGCTTTCAAGAATGATTTTAATGCACACAGTATTGGTTCGGTATAGTCAATGTTGTGCATAGGCTGATTAATTGCACATTGCAATGATATCTGTAACGAAAAAAAAAAAAGCTAGTATGTTTTGTATCCATAATGTATCACTGCTAAAATGAATAATAACAATAATATAAATACAATTTCAAAATATTTACTTTAAGAGTAAGCTGTATACCACACTTCTTTTGCTGGTCTAGCTAACAATAAGACTGCTGAGCCCCTATCCATGAAACGATAAAAGAGGGATGGCTTCTTCGTCGTGTTTGGCCTTGGATATCAAAATTAAAAATCCAATGTCGGCACTACATCATAAACGCACTTTCAATTCAAATAAGGGACTGCTTCTACATTCGTAACCCCAAACATTAACTCTTCTTCTGTACGGTAATTAATTCAGTTTTTCAACTACAAGTTGTCTTGTCAGCTGTCGTGTAGGTGACGAGGACTGAAACCCGATGAGACATCAGCAGGTGATGACAACAATCCCTAAACACAGCTGGATATGACTTTTGACTTTTCGGGTTCAACAGCTTATTATCTTTTCAACCTATTTTAAAAGATTTATTGCACTGCGAGGACCTTTGGTCGCCCTATTAAATCCATCGAGCTACTATTTTATTTTACAGTTTTGTTATTGTTGTATTTCAAGGATGCGCTGTCCGCTCCGTTTGGACAATGTTAAAAATTTAAAAACAAATCGAAACAAATGATGCGTCTGATTTTATTTGCGTTCAAAGGTTCCCTTGAACACAACATTAAATTCAATGAGGAAATCACGAGCAGGGCTTTTCAACCAAATAACAATTCGAATTTATCTATAATTGGTCTAGAAAATATTTTTAGGGATCAGTTCGCTGTGGAACGTCTGTTGGAAGCAAATGTCGCACAGATGAAGAAAATTCTGTAAACTCGACACTGTCTTTATTTTTAATACGCAAGCGGATTTGTGGATTACGCGCTGAATCAGTTGAAGATCCGTTCCCGCCATAGTCAACGTATAACTGTAGCAAAGCTCCACGTGGAAAGCCGTGAAATTGTTGAGAATTAGAGAGTAGGCTTACCACCTCTCGTTCCACTTCATACTTGACACTTCGGGCTCCGTAAGCCACATTGTACCCAAGGCATAGTGCATCCAGTACTTGTCCGTCCCACGATAAGTCCACGTCATACCGATCTTTAGCCTAATTATTAAAAAGTTTTCAAATAATCTCTTTACCTTCAAAGAATTGTCTGATTTTACCTTTTTGGCCCAAAAGTCCAGTTCTTTTTTTACAAGCTGGTGGAGTTCATTTCTGTTTGAAAAAGCAACTTTGATTTAAAAATTTTCAGAAGACGGATAAATTTATGAATACCTTGAAAAGGGGAAAAAGAAGACGAATTCATTTATTCTCCCTAGAAATTCATCACGACCAAAATGGCGCTAAAATCAAAAGATTTCATAAATATTATTTGTAACTCTTTTAAAAAAATTATAAATACCTTGAGGATTGGACGAACAATGAACTCGCAGAATTCTCGAGAAATGCAAAGAGATATGGAAGGCATTTCGGCTACAAGTAGTAAGAGGAGCAAAACATTTGAAATAAAAGCGGGAATAAAAGATGAATTTCATTTTTGATAAGCTACATCAATAACCAAAATATCCAACCTTCTTTATCACTTTTTGTTCGTTGTTTAGCTGCAACTTCAGCTTCATGACGTAGTTGTAGGGCATGGTCGGCGATCTCGTCATTGGCTAAATTTGAAGTCATAATGAAAATGGCATCTTTGCAAAATATCGTTTTGCCTCGTCCGTCTGTAATTCTTCCCTACAGAAAATTTAAAACATTAACTCATTTTCAATGCCACACTTGAAACTACTAGCCCAAACCTTACTTCGTCAAATAGCTGGAGTAGAACAGTCAATACATCGGGATGTGCCTTGTCTACCTCATCAAGTAACACGACAGCCTAAAAAACAATCGTGAAATATTTTTCCATAAAAAATGATTTAAAAAACAATGTGTTTACGTTAGGGCATTTTTTAAGTTTCTTTGTCAGCTGTCCGCCTTCTTCATAACCAACATAGCCAGGAGGAGATCCAATTAATTTGGCGACCTAAAAACATAAAATTTCAGCATGATATGAATCAATTAATTACAAAACGTAAACAGTGCTAAGTATTACCTCGTGTTTGTTCTGATATTCGGACATGTCCAAACGAATGAATCCTTCGGAACTTTTCGGGTTCAAATAGTTTGAAACCTGAGGAAATATTTAAAAAAAAAAGATTAAAAAATAATGGCTTTCTAAGGTTTGGTTTCTGTTGTAACTTGTTTAGCGAGTTCTGTCTTTCCAATTCCTGATGAGCCGAGGAAAAGAAAAACCAAAGGATGCTCCTCGTCAATCCAACCACCTTCTTTCCTTCGTATAGCTATTTAAACCAAAAGAATGAAATTTACTATAATACAAAGAAAGACATTGAAAATATAGCAAGTAAAATATCTGTACCGGACGCAACCGTAGCAATTGCCGCCTCTTGACCAATAATTTTTTCTTTTAATCGTAATTCCAACGGATATTTACGTCTCTCTTCTGCAGCTCTTTCTTTCGCCATGTCCTCATACTGTTTAAGATTTTATGTAAATTTAAAAAAAATTAACATGTAAAACATTTTTATAGAATCAGTTACTTTGATAATGTAACTTTCTAAAAGTTTTCTCATGGCATCACTATTAGCGTAATCAATTGGCTTGTGTCCACCTAGATTTGCAAGTGATGGATTGGCTCCTGCATCCAATAATGCTGCTACACAAGCTGCAAAAGAAAATTAAGACACTATAACGTGAAAGTGCAAGACGTGATTCTTTTTTTTTTTACCGGCATCGTCAATGATGCACGCATAATGCAACGCTGTGCATCCACTAAAGGTGGCGCGATTATTAAGACGGTCCGAAAATTCTTCTTCTCGAGTTTCCATTACTTGATAAATAAGAAATTTAAATCCTTTGTCCTAAAAAAACTTGTTTATTAAATAAATGAAATAAATTACCACCCAACCAGTGAAGCCCTTTTTCTCTTGCTTTCAAATTGAGATTGCTGAAATCATCTCCCAAATCTGGGTTAGCTCCACACTACGTAGAGAACAAAGAAGTATTTTACACAGTAGTTTATAAAGTGATTTAAGTATTTTACTATATGGTACGCTACCTTCAACAAAACTTTTACAACATCAACATTTCCTTGAACTGCTGCAACATGCAGTGGAGTCCATCCTAAAGGATGTCTATTTTTAAAAAAAATTTTTAATGCCAGAATGTTTCATAAAACACTTAGTAAACACCAACCTTTGATTTGGATCTGCGCCATTCTTACAGAGACGTTCAACAGCAATTGCATTTCCTTTTCTGGCAGCTCTGAACAATGGGTGATCTAACACATTGAATATTCTGAATTAAACCTCCACACACATGTCTGCACAACATACCATCTGCATACCATAAACAGTACTGAGTTTGTTGTTTTCATCATCTTCTTTTGCACAATGTGCAACCATGATACCAAAAGCCATAAATGGTATCACACGGAAATTGTCATTTGGAGAGTTGTAACTGGAATGGCGAAATCTTCGGCCGTTGTATTTGCTCAATAAAAAACTGTATGGCAGTAGAGAAGACTCACGCTGCCGATAAAATAACTGGTAAGACTGTTTTTTGGAAAGATATCGAAATACCCTTAACAAGTTTTGAAAATGTTGCATTTTGGTCAAAATTATTTTCACTCTTTCTAGAAACGACTTTCTGACGAAACTTGCAAGTTGCAAGATCGATTCGTAATGAACGATTAACCTAGCAGACTACGTGTTCTAAAATTGTAAACAGCAGCGTCAGCGACACCTAACGTTACTCTCGGAAAAATTTCCTTTAGATAAGAGATTCAAAAATAGAAAAAGGGGCTGATAAAAAAAGTTTAAGTAATAACAACTAATAACCCGGTGTAGTAATTTCATTATTTTCATAGGCTATAATTGGTACGCGGATCATTTATCAATAGAAGACCAGAAAATGAGTCTTTAACCGCAAATAAATTAGACATTAAGTACTTACGCTGATTAAAATTGTTATTGATTGCCTTCTCAGTAGTGTTGATTTTAAACGCAATTTCAGTGCATAAGGAACTCTTATGGACACTGTGTAAGTGGTAATAGATGGAAAGAATGCAATATTTAAAAAAAAAAGATGTATGACTTATTATTTGACATGATTTATTATGACTCAATGGCAAACGTGTATCCCCGATAACAAAAGATATCTTTACCAACATCGCAATAACATGAGAAAAGTGTTAGAAAGGCCCATATGAGAAACGGAAGAAAAGGTGAAAGGAGCCTC
This sequence comes from Daphnia pulex, assembly GCF_021134715.1. Taxonomy (NCBI): domain Eukaryota; kingdom Metazoa; phylum Arthropoda; class Branchiopoda; order Diplostraca; family Daphniidae; genus Daphnia; species Daphnia pulex. The sequence continues at coordinate 2,111,627 of NC_060020.1, read as the reverse complement.
CTGAAAAGTTTGAATTCCAACAACATAAGCGTGCCGACAAATATATTTTAATTAATTTTCATCTCAAGTAGACGACAGAAAATGTTGAGTTTGGTCGGAGCCAGTTGACTGTGGTTGAGAAGCATAAGAACTGCAATCAAACTCTGATTCGTCATGACTGTTAGATGGCCTAAGAATAAAATTATTTTATAATATAATAAGAATCAAATTATAATATTTATAAGAATCAAATTAAGATGCCTAAGAAGAGGTCGACGAGCTGTGCGATGGGAGCCTCTGCGACGTAATCTCAACTTTTGGAATTTCTGCTGCATCAAATCTTCCTCTGATTGCGCGACTGTGGCAGCGCTGTCGTCGGGGAGGACTTCTTCGTTGAGAACTTCTTCGTCTACTTCCTACAAAATTCAAAACATTTTTGCATAAGACATTATAAAAATCATCTCAATCAGTTGATACACTAGCCCACTAGATGGCCCTGAAAAATGTAGACATCAATCGGTTAATAGTGGGAAAGCGCCGAAAGACAAATGGGAAACCAAAATAGAAGCTGTTGGCCAAGATTGACCTCTACAGTATTTCTAAACCGTGCGAGGGCAATACGGAACCATCAGATGTCGCGCTTATGTGACTCAACTAGCTGGTAAACTTGGAAACTTTTCAGATTATCAATCATCGTTACCTCCTACGCCGAGTCAGTTAGAGGATGAAATGACTCACGATCCGCTTCTCTGACATTTAGCAGGTTGGTAGTACTATTTTTGATGGAAAAGGACCTGATTTAATTTAAAAGGTGACGAATGACGAAGTTAAGGAGAATTCCTTTCGCCCCTTTTTGCTCATGTGTTTATGTACGTCGGTTGTTCGCGTTCACCAATCATAGAAGTACCCGCAACGCTATACAGCAGGGTTGATCACCAACTGGATGGTAACGCAGCTGTTGAGCGGCCTCCACGAGTTCTTAAATTAGTTTGCTTGTTTTTTTCATCTTCTGCTTCTTCTTCTTCTTCTTCTAACCGTCTGGTTATTTGGACGACCGTGTCGAATGAAGAGCTTCACATATACAACAGTGGCCCCCTATACCCTAACGAAGGGAAAAGGAAAAAAAGAAATGGAGCATGGATGTACCTTGATTTCATCGAAGGTGACGGGCTGCGTGCGGTAACGGCCAATAGCTCCAGCCGATGGCTGCGCCTCCCGATACAGGAACCTCCGCTGGTTGCGTCGATTCGGAGTTCCGTCGGCTGCACCGCGATGTAGTCGAGATATGTGCTCGGGAAAAACGGCGTCTACCTCTTTCCTAAACTCTTGGCAAGCCATTTCATCTGACCAGGACCGAGTATGATGATGCGTTACCGATTTTTCCCTCTCGACAGTCTTCTCCGAGTTTCACGCCTCTCGCGTCTTCCCAAAATATCACGCGGTATCACACGATAACGCCTTTTGATTTTGCCCCCAACTTGGTTCTAGATAGTATTTAATCAAGAATGTAAATGAGCATGTGTTGTTCAAAATTACCTAACAATCTCAAAAGTGACTTCACCAAAGCAAGATTTCACAAACATCTGCCCCATTGCCTCACAACCATATTTCATGGGTTTTAAAAAATGGTTGTCAAAGATGAGAGATGGAATTATTTTTGAAAACAAATCGCGATTAATCATTAGAGTTATTTCACGGGCCAGTTTGACATTTTCTAATTTAACCAGGCTTAATTATTCTAGTTTAACAGCATTTGTTTTTAATTAACAATGAAACAAACAAAAAAAATCATCAGAACGTGATTCTGAAAATCCGTGAAAACTACACGAAATGTAATCCTACAATGATTCCAGTTGATAAAAATAGCCGGTGACGGTTACGCGGGGTAGAAGCCGTTAAAGGTTACTTTTAATAAGATCCAACTCAACAACAATTCCAAATTTAATAATCCTTTTACTCACCTTAATTTCAGTTGGGAAATACACTTATGACAAGTAAGGAACGCTCGTCAGTCGGATCTAAAAATACTAGATAAAGCTTCTCTTTCAGGCGTATCGACCTTCTTCTCTAGAGTTTAGTCTTTGTTCGGCTTTAAAACGATGATTATAAATTTAGAGCATTAATGAAAAATAGAAGAACAGTTGTAGACGCAAGCGCGCGCACTTTCACACTAGCAAGCAACAGCTCTTTACATAAGTGGCTGAGAGTAGCAGCGATTGAGAAAGCTGAGGCACGACTGCTACTGCAAAGAAACTTACACGCCGTCTTAAAAAAAGGGGAAGGTTAGAGAACCACGGCGCAATCTGTTCTATTCTTAAAATAAGACGCACCGCGATGACTCGGAGCCGTCTGTTGGCTATACGAGCTCGTGCGATAGGAGAGAGCAAAGAACCATGGCCCAACGCAGTCTGGGTATCGTATGGTTCGTTAAAATTCAATCTGAGCAAGGAGATTCGGCATAAATGCGAATTGCACGAGACTGCAACTTCATCATTGCTTCTATCGTGTAGAATTACATAATAATAACTTGATTGTTAGAATATTGTTAGTTAGTGTTGAGGAAATAGGAAAATTTATAATACCATCATAAAAACAATTACTAATTGAAGAAATGGTTTGTATTCACATCAGATGTAACTTGGAGTAGGATGATGGTTTGTCATCAGGGTTGAATGACATGTTTATAGTTGTGACAATGACATGTTACTTTTCAAGTGGAGCATAATTCAAGAGTTTTTCAATCAAGTCCACATGGCCCAGCAACATTCGCCGACAACAATATCTCTTCAGACCAAGGGCATCAAGAGCATCACTAAAATTGTAGGAGAAACATTAAATTAGTAACAGAATTTAAGCTGTGATTATTCTAAACAGGAAATTATGATCTTCTTCTTCAATATTACATCAACTTTGTAAACAAGCTGAATTTTTTTCAATTATTGTCAGGTACCGGTACCCATTTCACAATTGCTACCATTATATTTGTATCATTAAATTTTTCCTTCGTGACTCTGAATAGTGATGAAATAAGACAACCATTACCCTTCAGTGTATTCGGCTTGCAATAAGCCAAGATATGTCTCCCATTTGTTGCCGATTACTTTTCCGCACGTAAAACAGCGAATTGGAATGATCATTTTACTTTTCGAGAGTTCTATTGAAATCAATTGATACAAACAATAACTTCAGCAGTAAATAGGATGTTTTTTACAATGTTTTACTTGTGATTCAAGCAGTTATCAATTAAACACACGCGGGCGAAGACGCGATTACAAATTTTCCAGAAGCAGTATCGTGCTATCGTCTGCGCCTCTGCGGGTTTTATGGATGGACTAAGCAGCAACTCTCAATCTTATAAAATCTTTTCTTATAAAGTTCAAACGAATTTTTATAAAATAAGATAATTGTGTTCCCACAAAAATAAAAATTTAGTTTACAATATTTTTAAGTAAATAAACCTCTATTTATCACCTTGATAGGGTAGTGTCACTAATTCTGGACACTTTTGTGGCTATGTCATATTTGCGTGCTTGAGATAGGCCAAACGTCTTCCTAAAGTTGGACAACCGTCAAAAATCTTGGACAGTTTGTAAAAATTCTGGACAGCCACCAGCGCCATCTATGAGCAGAAACCACAACTTAATAAAACGGGTCTTCTTTGAATGATTCGACTGTGATTGTGATAAAATAAACGCATAAAGTGGCACCATAATAATAACGTTTTCATCAATTCAGTTTTAATTTATACCTCTCTCAGAGTGATCTAAGACCATTTTCATAGTCTATGCTGAAAATATTGGTCAGCATTATGGTTTAAAGTTACCCTTACCATAGTAAATTTTCGACCCACATAGCTAAAGTGGTTGAAGGCTTTCCTGAAGTGTTAAAGTTAACCAAGGGTTCCTAGGTTCGAATTCAGGATTGAATAAAATATTTTTTCATGAAATTCATTTGAAAATCGCCTCAGGCTGTCCAGAATTTATAACACGCTAGAGATGGCATGAAAATTTATTATTTTGGGAACTTTCATCATTCTTCAAAATATTTCAATACTTGCCTTGCACAGTGATTACCCATGTAGCTAAAGTGGTTGAGGGCCTGCCTGAGAAGTTGAGGTTAAACTATAATTCCTAGGTTCGAATCCAGGAATCAGCAAAAACATTTTTTCATGAAATTCATTTGGAAATCGCCTTAGGCTGTCCAGAATTTATAACACGCTAGAGATGGCTTGGTAATTTTTTCCTTTTTTATCTTTGATCATTCTTCAAATTATTACAACATTTTTCATTCTTTATAACGTGTCATGTAGCTGGAATGGTTAAGTGCTGGCCTGCCATTAACTTGATCTATTCATTAGTATTTAGGTTCGAATCTAGATTCCGTCAAAACTCTTTTTCATGAAATAAATTTGGAAATCGCCCCAGGCTGTCCAGAATTTATAACACGCTAGAGATGGCTTAGAAATTTATTATTTTTAAAACTTTCATAATTTTTCAAAACATATTAACATCTTTTTCTCTCACTAACAGTCGCTATAGCTCTGTTGGTAGAGTGCATATTTTCCAACGGTCGTCACTATCGGCGCCGTTGTTCAAATCCTATTTCAGTTGAAATCAATTTCATGAAAGTAATTTTGAATTCTGGGCGTTCTCCGCTTCATAATATATTTCATGCAAAATATTTTTCGGAATGGGATTTGAACCATGGCCGTAATCGTAAACATTATCAGGAAGTAAGCACTTTACCGACATAGCTATATAGGTTATCAGAAAATGAAATCGATGTTAATCTGATTTTTAAAATGATAGAAGTTTTTAAAATAATAAAATTCTAAGCCATCTCTAGCGTGTTATAAATTCTGGACAGCCTGGGGCGATTTCCAAATTTATTTCATGAAAAAGAGTTTTAAAGGAATCTGGATTCGAACCTACATACTGATGATAAAACCATTTTTTCGGCAGAACGGCACTTTACCATTTTAGCTACATGACTTCTTTTAATGAATGACAAATGTTGAATAGTTTCAAGAATGATCAAAGATAAAAAAAGGAAAAAATAACCAAGCCATCTCTAACGTGTTATAAATTCTGGACAGCCCTAGGCAATGCCCAAATACTTTATAAAAAGAAAATCCTTGGAGCAAAAAGGATTTGAACCTGTGCCCCGTGAAAAGGCCGATCAATAGTTGGACGCTATACCGATACGGCTACGAATGATAATCTAATGCAGATTAGATGTCTATATATTTTGCTTAATGATCTAAGTTGAAAAAAGAATATATTTCCACGCTATCCCTAGCGTGTTATAAATTCTGGACACCCTTAGGCAATTTCCAAATTATTTTCATGAAAAAATTTATGTTGAGATTTGGATTTGAACCTTGAGACACCCAAAATCCAAACTATTACCAAAGAAAGCCCCTTACCATACAACTGTGGAAGCTTGCTAATTATGAAATTGTTTAAATGCAATGGCAAAATAAAGCAATTATTTTTTTTTTTTTATTATAGTATATTTTATTGAATGTATAGATAAGACACGAATGAGATCAGTATAAACATAATTGCTTTCAGATGTCAAGAAGCTGAAATTAAAAAGAACGAAGAAATGTGGCGTACACCTCAACTAGCGACACCCTGTGGCTTCTACAGTTGTCCAGATTTAGAAAGGGGGGGTGTCCAGCTTTTGTGTAATGGGATTTATCGCCAGCAAGCTTCTACTTAGATTTCTTCCATGAATTTGCAGTTTTGGCGCAGTTTTAAGTACTGAAATGTGAAGAATGAACAAAATTCTTTCGTTTGAGCCCTAAAACAGCAAGAAATATCATCTAGAAATGTTATTCCAGCTTGATTTATGAGGCCAAGAAACTTCATATTTTCTAAGTTCTTTTCAGAAATTTTATTTTAATAATTTCCTGAGATTTCAGGCATTTAGAGTAAATATTTTGCAAACCCAGATAGAATAGCAAAAATTCTTCATAATGGTATAGTTTTCGCGATATTTGCTCATCATATAGGACTTTTAAACCAAAATTTCTTCGGTTGTCCAAAATTTGTAGCGTTCAGGCCTGTCCAGATTTTGAGACATTACCCTAGCCTATTTACATTTTTTGTATTCAAGTTGTTCGAATTTTAGGCACCAGGGAGCGAAATTTTGCGCGGTTTCAATTGGTCCAGCTGATATTTGTTTTTCTCAATATCTCCGTCTTTATTTTTTAGCTTGTTACGTATTAGGGATCAAAGGTAAAATTTATTTGATTGATTTTGATTGTGTCTAGTCAGATAACGGTCATTTACCTAATAGTTGTGTGTGTTAGATAGTTCAATCACATTCAATTAATGGTGATTTGACACTTCAAACCTGCGCATTATGGCGGCTAAACAGACTACCCAAATTCTAAAACGTCTTCGGAGTTTGATGAAAGATACAACTTTCGTTACGGAAGCTATCCAAGCTTACATTGTACCAAGTGGAGATGCACATCAGGTTGGCTGGTCTTTTGTCTCAATTCTCATATTTTAAGATGCAACTGTTACATTAACCATAATTCACTTAATTGAGTGTGTCTTCTTCTCTAAACTTTTATAGAGTGAATATTTAGCTGACAGTGATCAGCGTAGGGCTTTTGTCTCTGGGTTTACTGGTTCAGCTGGTACGGCTGTCATAACAGAAACAGATGCATGCCTGTGGACTGATGGCCGTTACTTCAATCAAGCTGAGAAACAATTGGATGCAAATTGGACATTAATGAAAGAAGGTATATATTTTTAAAGAAATTATTAATGAAATTACCTAATATAATATTTTTCATTAGGTATACCTACTACTCCAACTCAAGGAGCTTGGCTTGCCAAAACATTACCAGTAGGATCAAAAGTTGGTGTGGATCCAAGACTATTTTCCAAAGACCAATGGACTCCTTTATCAAAAACTCTAAAATCCAATGGCCACATTCTGGTTCCAGTGGAAAGGAATATAGTAGATGCCATTTGGGATGATAAACCCCCACCTCCATCCCATGTTATTCAACCTCTTGGAATTGAATTTACTGGTAAGTTTTATTTGAATTAGTATGTTACTGACAAGCGTGTTATTTAATCTTCGTCGTCGTTGCACCAGGTAAATCTTGGCAAGACAAAGTTAAAGATGTCATTCAAGAAATGGATGCCAAAAACTGTTCCTTGTTATTGCTGACTGCTCTTGATGATATTGCATGTAAGTGAAAATCAATGGATCAACTAGAAGGAGACTAACTATTAGCCTATACATTCAACTGATTTAGGGTTGCTAAACTTACGTGGTTCGGATATTCAGTACAATCCTGTATTTTTCTCGTGGGCGCTGGTCAAAACGAATGGAGAAATTCATTTATTCGTCGACCCATCTAAAGTGACACTCTCGGTTAGACAGCATTTAAATCTGGAAGCTGACGTTGAAATGGCAGAACTGGTTTCGTCTCAGACCAACAACAATGTATTGGCTATTCTACACCCGTACGAGGATGTTGACGGATTCTTGGCTGCTGAAGTACATTCATGAGCGATCATAACCAAGAAAGAAAAATGCATTCTGACTTGTTTTCTTTGTTTGTTTTTGCTGATTTGTCGACAGATTCCACAGCAACCGAAGAAGATCTGGATAAGCGACAAAAGTGCAGTCGCATTTTCAAATCTAGTTGCTGAAGATATCCTTTGTAGTGATGTGTCGCCTGTTGTTTTCATGAAAGCGATCAAGAATCCAGTCGAGATGGCCGGTATGACGTTTATTTCCTTATATTTATTTGTGTCCCATCATCTTTAATCTTCTTTTGGTGAATGTGTACTATTGTAGGCATGGAAAACGCACACATCAAGGACGCAGCTGCTCTCTGTTGTTTCTTTGCTTGGTTGGAGAAAGAAGTTGAATCGCAGCGAGTTGTGACTGAAATATCTGCCGCCGATAAACTAGCTGGCTTTCGTGCTGAGCAAGCCGATTTTGTTGGTTTGAGTTTTGACACGATTAGTTCGTCGGGTTCCAACGCAGCTATCATTCATTACAAACCCAGTCCTGAGACGGACCGTCCCATTAATGATCGCGAAATTTACCTTTGTGATTCCGGTGGCCAGTACAAGGATGGCACAACTGACGTAACACGCACTGTACATTTTGGATGCCCTACACCCTTTGAGCGCCAATGTTTTACCCGCGTTCTGAAGGGTCAAATGAGTTTGGCTACCTGCCTTTTCCCATCCAAAATTAAAGTAACACGTGCCCGTAGAGTTTCTAGAACGAAGGTTGCTTTTAACATTTAATACAATTTCCACAGGGCAATGTATTGGATGTTTTGGCGCGCAAGGCTTTGTGGGACGTTGGCCTTGATTATCTTCATGGCACGAGTCACGGAGTTGGACATTACCTCTGCGTTCACGAAGGCCCAATGGGAATTTCTTGGAGAGTTTACCCAGACGATCCGGTATAAATCCTGTTGACGTCACCTGTTCTTGTTATAATTTACTGTTTCATTTGGTAGGGTCTAAGCGAGAATATGGTTCTTTCAAATGAACCAGGTTTTTATCAAGACGGAGAATTCGGAATTCGCATCGAAAATTTGGTTAAAATCGTGCCAGCCAAACCCGAGAACAATTTCAAAGACCGCAAATTTTGCACTTTTGAAAATCTAACTTTTGTCCCCATCCAGCAAAAGATGTAAGTTTAATTTATCAGATAAATTCGTGAGAGCATTTTTAAAAGAACAGTTTTTTTCTTGCAGGATCATTGCTGAAATGTTGACCAAGGAAGAGGTATAATCAACTTTCTATTCGTATCATAAATTATAAAAAATAACCTGTGTCGTTATTTCAGGTTGCTTACATCGACCAATACCATACCCAGTGTCGCGATAAAGTAGCGCCTCTTTTACAGAAGATGAACAAAAAAGAAGGCTTGAATTGGCTTATGAGAGAAACGGAACCGGTTGGCTAAAATGTGGTTCCATCAGAAAGAAAAAATTCCTTCTTCCTTCTATGCTTTGTAACTTACATCGAACAACATCTTTGGAGTTTCAAACCCCAGTTTATTTTGTGTTCAAAAAGTACAAACAAGGATTTCAGGACGAATTTTTAGGATGAATCAAATACATAACTAATAGTTGGTGAATGAAAACAGGTCATTTGGTAATTGTTCTTTTTTATTATACAGTTCAAATGTTTCAATAGAGTTTTAAAAGTCGTTTAAAGTTAAAAGAACGTTAAGTAGCCTTGTCCAGGTAATATGAGATTTAATAGCAATTACCTGCGGCACTACTACTTAGCGACCTCATAACCAAATTTACACTAATCGGTCACTTGTTTACACGACACCTCACCTGGACGACAGCAGCGACTGTATTACAGGGACCGAGCGCTACAAATGAAAACAGGAGTAACTTCGAGAACTGTTCGACGGAAACATCCGAAGTAGAATGTGCCACGTTGTCCCACGGTGCTTCAAACTAAAATGATGGCCAAATCGTTTTTCCAGCTTAGAGAGTGATGTAGCCGACAATGCAATACTTGTACGTATATACAACAGAGCGCCCACAGATGTGTGGTGGCAGTTTTCGAGGGTCCCGTGCAAGTGTGCATTACTCATCCCCTCCCCCCATCCGTTCCTGTCTCTCCCTTTCACTCTCTGTACAATACCGCTCTGATGCCCACATCAGTTCGAAGCATCTCTATATACGATGTGTTATCCCGACCAAACACCTGCCCCCCTCAACCTCCCTTTTGAGCGGCCTCCCCTCTCCCTCCCCCCTTTCACCCGTTACAAAAACACATTGACAGTCGTTTTGACCGTTCTTTTGTATTCACGATTTAAAAAAAGACCCATTATACCCCCAACTGAGAGAGAATGCTTTTGGCCAGTTTGTTACTTCCCCCTGTGCGTTATCCAGTGTGGTTTTCCACTTAATTGGATTCCACTTAGCATTTAAACAGTCTATAAAGAAGAGTGAGTAAGCGCTTTTCTATCCGATTACGTAGCAAGTCTACAAGTGTAATAGATAAGTCGAAATGTGCCGAAGCAAACGAGAATCTCCTTTTTATTTTATTTTTTGGCTAGGAAGCCGTTCGGCACGAAACGTGAATGCTGCACGCAATCAATATTGGCCGACACACCTGTACAGGTGTGAGTAAGACTGGAGGGAATGGTAAAAATGTGCATACACGTCAACGTCCACAGACGAGTTGCGAGGGAGAAAAAATGGAGAGGAAACTTACAGCGCATGTTGTACGGTATATCCCATGTATGTATTTGTATATCGACCGCTCCCCTGCCAAATGAAATTGAATCTAGGTTCTCTTCCTTTCCCTCAATCATAATCGATAAATAAAAACCTAACAATGACGAAAAGAGGAAAAAGTTACCCACATCTGCCTGTCCGCTCTACATGTATGGTCTTCTATTTTGTTAGCTATTACTATTCAGTTTGCAGTTCTGTGAACTTGGCATCGGAAAGATCGTAATCGACTGGACCTGTGGACCGTTACTGTGAAGTGGGATAAACTATGCTATAGGCTTCCATGTGTCAAGGGGTACTCGGTATTCTCTCCCGTAGATAACATGAAGATTGGCGCGAAAGATCGTAGAGGCTTTTCAACCGCATATTTCGTTTTGTGATAAATGGGAAAAAAGCCAGCCACTCCAGCGTCCACTTAACAGATGTATATTTGTCGTTATTTTTACTACCCCACCGTGTCGGATTCATCTAGGGTGGAGTCTACAAAACTCTACATAAATAGTTGTGTTTCCTTTTGTCTTTTTAAGCGATGGAAAAATGGGTATCGCACGCGCGGTTTAGTAGATGTAATGCCACACCTGGTTACAAATGAAAATTGCCATGAAACTATCAACTGCACAGCAGCGCTAATTTTGAATAGTTTAATTTATTTTTTAAAAGGGGTTTAATTGTTGACGGTGAGTTTGTTCCCTGTATTTTGTACGGTTGTGTCATATTTCTCAGACTGATTCTCCCCATGCAATAAACAGGGTGAAATACTAACCCCATTGAACGCAAAAACGATATTCAATCCAGTCTAGTAGTTTTTGTTCTTTATTGGCGCAACAGATAAAGGAAGGCCAATGTACCATAATCTATTGTGGCATGACTATCGAAGAAATTCTATAGTATGTAGATACAATGAATTGCGGTCAACTGGAAACTGGAAAGCGAAATCGTTCACGTCTCTTTAGCGACGTCCTACGCCTGCCTGTCTAACGGCTACAATAATAATGGAAATTGTAGGATTGAAGCTCCATTAGACTATAATAAATCTAAAGACAAAGTAATAAAATGGCTTTCACTTAGTCAGTGAAGAAGTGGGACAGATCTTTTCTTCAGAACAATACTTTAGACTATTAGACAAGAAGTACGAATCAGCGATCTTTTTTCTTGGGAATTTTGGGAATGATCGAGAATCGCTTTCTCAAATTATCCAAATTTCCTGTAATGTTACAAAGAAAACGAGCGAAAGTATCACGTGATCAGCGGTACTCTATTTAAACGGATTGAAAACCAAGTCTATCATTATTCACTGTTCACTAGGACTCCTAGCTACACAATCTTCAATATGGTTGCCAGATATACCAGCATCGTTTCCATCGTGAGTATATTGCATCTTTTTTTAAATAAA